>NW_020897693.1:6146761-6189518 GCF_003984885.1 Neopelma chrysocephalum
ACTAGAACTGAAATTAATAAACTGCAATCTTGATCTAGATGTCAGATAACCAAGGCATGTTTCTTTACTGTTTAGTGAGTGTTCAGGCAGAAGCTAAACAACTCTTCATTGTGGCCAAAAGTTCTCAGTTGATTCACGAGTAACTGAACACAGTTGGCACCCTGCCCATGAGGGAGATAACCCTGTCCTGTTGAACTAGAGCAGCGAACCCTCTTGCCTGCAAACCTAAAACCACAATGAGGTTCCTGTGTAACCAGGTACTGTTTTCTCAACCAGGCCATTTTGCCCTACAGCTGGCTAAGTAGTCTGTAACAATTTTTAGAAAGAACCAGAAAAATTCTTATCAACAATAAAACATCAGGATGTCTTCTAGGGCAGAAAGAAGTACCTGAGCTGTAAATTAACCTATTGTAAGTCATGAAACATCACAGACATCAAGCCATTGATCACGACCTAGACAAGAAGGGGGAAAGGACCCTCCTTACAACCTTGTCTTCTTTTCCAACTGCAATTCCAGCTGAAACAATTAGCCTCAAGAAGCCTGCAACTGCAAACTAACTTCTAGGATTCACTTGATCACTACTGACAGTCTGAAGTACACAGACATTAGTTATTCTGTACCTGTGCACATAAACTCTGCACTGCTCATCTTTGAATTCTAACCTATGTAAACTTTAGGGGATGATTTCATCCTTAACACTAATAGGAAATGTTACCCTCCACCACCAGGTTCACACCGTATAATCCCCATGGCCTTTATTCAGGAAACAAAGTAAACATATCACCTGGCCACAGTCATTACCTGCAATCCGTCACCTGCCAGTAGACAGCATTCGGAAGACTGTTCTTCCAGGAAAACAAGAGGTTCACAGGCCACAGCACGGGCTGCAGCAGTGAGCATCAGTGACACAGCATTCCTGCACTGGAGTCTGGTTGGCCTGGCACTGCCCTCACACTGGCTTTGGAAGGAGGTGACTAAAGAACTAAACACCTCTTCCCCCCAGTTTCACAAAATACGGAATCACAAGGGCTGCCACCCGCTCACACTGAGCTCAGGTTGGGCACACCTGCAGAATTCCCATGCCTGAAATCCAGTGCCATCAGAGCTGAAAGGCTGAATCCACACCAGCATCATCACTGGCCAGAGATTTCCAAAACAAATCAAGCAAAACCCCCCAAAAACTACAGAAGCCCAAATCAAACCATAATCCCCACCTAGTTTTTCACAAAAGGAAGTTCATCAACTTGACCAATCTATACAAGACTTTTCCAAACAGTTCTACAGAGCAAAGATTTTTAAGGCCTGCAGCAAGTTTTTACCTTCTTCAGAGACCATTTCAGAGTGATAATTCTATTTTGTGCTTACTGCATTTGTAAACACAAGAGTAGAGATCTTGTGTGCTACAGAATCAGCAGGTATTACACATTTTGGCTCAAAGATAATGTGAGAATCAAATTACATTCTCTCACTGTATGAAATAATTACTTATTCTTAAATCTGAAATGATTTCTATAAAAAACAGAAAAATAGCATTCATGAAGACATTATATTATTTTATATATGTATATATATTAAAAAAAAGGCACAGAGCCTGAAATGGGATTAAGCTACTTTATCCTACTTAAAAATGAATTATATTGGGTACAGACAAATACTTCCTCCCAAGTGACATGAAAACATTGAACAGAAAACTAACTAAAATGATTCAATAAAAAAAAAAAAGCAAACCCCAGTCAGCCAAGTAAGCTTTAAAGGAATTAACTTTTGCTAAAAGCAAACAGGAAATCTAGTATTTCACGGAGCATGGATGCATGTAAATTGGACTGAAGTGAATTAATTAGAACAGTCACCTCAAACACATGTAGAAGCCAGAATGCTGATATTAGAAGCAATTTTTAAAATTACTTTGAATTTAGAAAGCAAGGTTACTCTCTTTCATGACACAAACAAATATTAATTTATGTGAGCTACCAGAACATAGCACATTTCTCTCTCCAACAGACACAATTTATGCCTATTTAATGGCATCCAAACTTCAGCTTGCTGAAGCTTGATGAAGCTGCAGAGTATATCATATACTTCCTGTATTTTTGAGGTTCAGAATAAATCAAAGTCTTCTACATGAGAGGACCATCACATAGTGTCCTTTTTAACCCAGACATATTTTACGTTAACAGCCCTGATAAATTCTTATCTGTAACAATAACCCATTCAAAATTCATACTAGCAAACAAACTGTAACTACAATGCCTTGCAAATTGTGCAAATCACATATCAGATGACAGAAAAGTGTTACAACTAGAAGCAAATGAAACACCGTCATTCCACTTTAAAGTTGACAGTTTGTGTTAATTCCATGTGCCTCAAAACAACAAAAGCAAACCAAAACTTTAGGGTGTACAAACTCCCGAGGTCAGGGTGATAAATGAAACCACTTGCAAAATAAGCTTTCCTAATTAAGGCTTCTAAACCAGAGCTGGCTTGCATTCATTTAATACCACTGTTACCAGTAATCTGAAATATTCTTGATAAAATATTTTTAGCATTGACTCCAGCATATTAACATCAGTTGAAGGTCATTATGAGAATGAAGAAAAATAATGCTCACACACAGGAAAAATAACAAAATCATACCTAAAACTACACAAAAATATTTTGAAAACTCCATACTTAAAGCAGTACAAGACTGCTTATAATTATCAATTTAACATAGTATAATCTGTGCATTAAAAAAGAAACAATGTATCTGTCCATTCTTGGATTACATCTGCTGAATTCTACTTATTCATCCCCTCAGGCACCTCTGGACTACTAAAAACCAGGTGAGTGTTTTTTATTAAAAGACAGAAACAATGTATACACAGGTTTAATCAACTTTATGTCATCCCATCCTCCCTGAAGAAATATTTCATTTGCTTAATTAGACAGATGGCACTTTTATTATACTTGTATTTGCACTTAAGAAATTTAATTTCCATAACAAAACCTTTTTATTTGCCAGGTCAATTCATGTGCCACTAAATGACAATTCAGCACTACAAACTAAACTAGAATTAAATCTATTCTCTGAAATGTAAATATTTCATAGTAGTCTTTTTAAGCAGTCAACCATTTAAACTCTTCATTCTGTGTTGCTGTAAGCTTTTATTTAATTACTTTTGGCATTTTATTTAGTGTGTCACATTAATCTCAGAAAAAAATAATGCTAAGGAATCCTTTATATTCTGTTACATTCTTATTATTTCCATTATTATACCCAATCTTGAAATGGCACAAATTAAACCATGAAATGACACAATGTACATCACATATCTGACTCACAGACATACTTAAGAACTGGACTGCACAGAATTCTACAAGAACAATGAGATTTACAGAAACAATAAAATGAAATACCTAAAAGCACCAGGAACAGCAAGGTAACAGGGGCCACGTGCTTCCAAGGACATGAGATGCATTTCCATGCAAAACAGAGCAGACAAACAGGACATCCCTTAAAACGTACACTAACTTACACACATAAACATCACTAATTGTATTTTGATTAATCTTCTGAAGCCTGTGAAATGATTCATGTTTACAACATCTGACCACCTAAACTCAGGTGCTTTGCCAAAAGCGAAGGGCTTTTTTTTTCTTCTCCCCCAAAGAACTACAAGGATAAAAATGTGAAGGATATAGACAACAAAATTTGGACAACAAAACCTATGACTCAGCATTATAAGAAATAGCCAAGGTAAGATATGATTTCATTTGCAACTAAGCTTTGGATTGCTACAGCACTTTCATTACTTCAGAAGGTATTAGAAATACTTCCACTCTTCATCTCTCATACTAAAATCTGTTTAAACACTTTTGAAATAATGTAAATATTTATCTTCTTTGATAAGAATTAATCATCAGTTTGAAGGCAAAGTCTACAAAGATCAAGAAACAACCCTACCTTTCTCTTTAGGATCTTTCCCAAATCTGGAATGTAAGTACTGAGAGAAAGGCAGGAATATCCAACAATCACTGCCCTAATTATTCAAGATAATAGCACTCAACTTTCAGGCAGGTATTTGAATCACAAAGCAAACTTTGCAAAACATATCATTAAATAAACAGTGCACATTTAAAGTTACAGGATGGAAAACTCAAAAGAGTTAGCTAGAGATCAGTACAAAATCCTCATATTACCTCAGGCATTTAGTACAGGAAACAAAGGAAAAAACACAGAGTTTCAAATGAAACATTACAAGCTTTTTTTTTTAAGGACTGAACACTGATACATACCTAAGACAATTTTCATAGCATTGTTTAAAGACCATCAGCTGCAGTCAGCCATTAACAGTTCTCATAATTAAGCCTGAAGCATTCATAAGCATTCAAAGTGAAGCACAGTCATTAAAAAGGATCGTGCTTGCCCTGTCCTCATTTGCTAAAAAAAAAAAAAAAAAAAGAAAAAAAATCATTTACACCTTCACTACTCTCTTTCTGCCCAAGGAAACAAAGAAAGGGGAGGGAAGTAGATTAGAGCAGAACACCGTCTACCTCATCGCCATCATTTCCTCCCAACAGGTCACCCACACATAGAAAAAGGACTAAAACTGGTCTTTACGCTGGTTTCAGTGCTTCAGACTGGCTTAAGAGAAATCATGATTAGCTCATTTTATGTAACTGATGTGAGTTTGAACACTTGATGTTAGTTCATGTTAAAATGTGCTGGAGATGTCCCAAAATGACCACATTTACTCAGTGCCATCATTCTTTCACATGTTTCAAGATAAAGGCAATAAATTTAAATAGCAAATATCAAGAAAGCATAATTATGATATTATATCCGAGGTAACTCCTAAAACCAGGAAATTGATGTTTTAAATGATGCATGATTTTCATTAGCTCTCAACATCAGTTCTTGGCCACACAACTTCTGTAGTGAATATGACAGCAGCTTTGCCTTCTGGGTTTCCTCCCATCTAGAACAAATTAATCAGCTTGTTATATAAAGCCAAATTAAATATAATCTTTCAGGAAAATATCCCTCAGATTAATTACTCGAAGCAAAGCACAAACAGTTATTGCAAACATGATTTTAATGGAAATTCTTATAAAATCAGAACACATTTGGGAGGGGGGACTAAATCTGTAAATTTTTCTGCAGAGGTATGAATTAAAAATCTCTGCAGTTTTGTGAGGTGTTAAAATTACTAAAAGAGTGTTGACATGTTCCATGACTCCTACTTCCAAGTAACAACATTATCAGGAATTATTATGTTTTGTTTTAAAACTGTCTTCAAAATACTGCCTATCACAAAATGACTTATAGTCCAATCACTTCAGTAAGTTTAAAACTTTTGAGGAACAAACCTCCATACAAACCAACCAGAAAACTCACTGTTAGTGCTCCCGGTAACTAAATTTTGTCTCAACAATATGGTGTGTTAAAGCAATTACCTAACATGTTATGTTAATTTAAGTAGGTCACACTGTTTCTATTAGATTTGCCTTAAAGCTCTTCCTAATAAATCTAAAGTTGCAAGAGATGTGCTTGCCTTATTTTCTCTAGAAAGTTGTTAATTTAAAATTAAATATTAGGCAACCCACAGTTTTTCAGAGACTCAACATGTTCTCTGCCATTTATATCAAAGTATATGTATTTTACATGAACTTTGTTCACAAATATGTCAAAACACCATCACTTAAAACTACATGACTGAAATTTTCTCCATATTTGGGAGGAGAAGGGGGCTGAAGGGGGTGTCATTTATCACCAAGATGCTGTGACTTCATTCGTGTCACTGAACTGCTCTTTGCAGCTCCTGTGATCTTTGCTGTTATTTGTATTATGGCTGTGCTTGAAAGAGCAGTACGCAAGGCATGACACAAAATCTGAAGAGGTATATCTTCACAGTTTAAACATATATTAGCTATATTTACATACAGTATTCATTTAAAAGTAAAAATGTTTTGCCTGAAATCAAATGCAATGCAAACAATAAAAGGCAAAACTACCACGCTTGTCTGATTAAGGCATTCAATTTTAAAAATAAAATAAAAGTTTGTGAAACTGCAAGCCTTGTTTCCTTTCTTGTTCACCAAACATATGTGTGAGAAAATAAGCCTTTTCCTAAGCTTTTATTTCACTCATCACCACAGGATCAAAAACTTCAAAGTTTGGAAATACTCTCATTACTCCTTATTTACCTTATAAATGAGATATGAAAATACATGCAAAGAAGCGGTTCTAGGATTAAATGCTACACAAGTATTTCCATTAAAGCCTACCAGATGATCAGATCTAGCAAGTAAAGGGCCAATCCACCCTAACAACATTTGCTTTACATTTAATTGAAGGTGCTTACAAAGCACATCGATCTCTGCTCACTGTGGAGTATTTTAAGCTGGAATCATAATATCAGTTAGTCACCAGTAAGTTATTTTTGCATTGAAATAGTATTTACATAATGTTACATCAGTAAACACATCCCAGACGGGACTTCCTAGGGGTGCATTAGACCAGAAACAAGCACATACAAGGTTTAAAGCAACATCAGGAAGAAGCTGTTGCACCTCAGCTGCTCAGTGATGACAAATTGTCACTCTTCAACTTTATACAAATGTAACATAATCACACAGTTAACCTGACACCAGTTCCCACATTGTTTATTCTTCCCAAAAAACTACACTGGGCAGAAGAGGATTAATATCTTCCTGCAGTGCTACACGTAATTGCTGAAACCCCGGTGTCCCGTCCTTCCAATCACTTGTCAGGACCAGCCATAAATGCCTTCTCCACACTGAGCAACCACTAAAATCAATGTTCACAACCTCTGGCTGCAAAGAGGGGGGTTGCCTATAGGGATGTTTAAAAACCATTACTTAGCAGATGTGTTGATTAGTTCAATCCAATTATTCTGGATATTTAAGTAACCACTTCCCAGATTCCCCCAGCTCTCCCTAACACAACTTCACCATCTTGGTGACTCACTCTTTTTCTCCCGCTCCATTTCCCAAGATTCCTTATGACCTCCCCAAGACTTCAGCTGGGGCTTCTGTCCCTGACACCTTCCAAATTTAGGAACTGTCTATAACATGAAATCATCTTAGGATACTCAGGCATTCACAAACCAGATTTTTTTTTTCATACAGGACTAAGATATACTGGTCATTCCTAGTAGAAGTATTACTTCTCAACCTGTTTCAAGTTTTACTTGGCTTTGTGGAAAAAGCTAAGTTTCATATCTTCACTGTTCCTCAAAAATCAGAACTGGCTCATTACCAAGAAGCACACAACTTTCTACATCCTAATTTTAAATTTTAAAAGAGAACAGTAGATGGATATACTAAAAAAAAGACAAAAACAAAACCAAACAAAAAAAAACACACAGAAAGAAACCAAAACAAAAATCAAAACAAACAAAAAACCAAAACAAAACAAAAAACCAACCAACCAAACAAACAAAAAAGACACCAAACCCACACATAAAACAGGACCACCTCTTTTCCCCACAGTATTTAAATTAAACTAAAATTCTCACACTTACTTCATGGTTACTCTATTATCCCTTAACAATTTTCTCACTTAAAAAAAAAGAGGAAGGGGAAACAGATTAGTCTTTACACTGTTGATGAAAAAGGAAATATTAAGCATAAAATGAGATACCATTTTCAAACTTCCAAAGGATTACTATAATAAGTTAATAGATGGGAACCTTAAACTATGGGATCTGTGTTACTGATGGCCCTTGAAAAGAAGAAAACAAGATTACACATAAGATGCTTGTGACAATTTGTGGACCTGTCTTCCAGCTTTGGTATGTAATCTAAAATGGAACAGACACAGGATATATCGAAATGCTAAACAGCTTTTCTGCATAGAGAAATACTTTGAAGTCCTGTGAAGCTGTGTGAACAGCTTTCCTAAGATTTAACCTTTTAGCACAGAAAAAATAATTCTAAAAGAAGCTCAAATTAAAATCATAGTGGCTCTACAAGTCTTTAAAAACACAAAAATAACCTCCAATGGATTTCTGTAAACCAAGGCAATATTTTTCCTCACGCACGACATATTTGGTACTATAAAGAAATGAAGGGTTGGAATACCAGAGACTGTGTGAAGCTACTACCCTCTAAGATTGTACATTAGGTACTTCAAATTCTGATTTATTCCTGACTTAACATCCTAATGTCAAAGCCATTCCAAGGCTACTTGTGTTCCAACAGATTACTTTTGCCGTCTAAGAGAAAAGCACTGCAATTCTACTACGGAAGCTTTGAAGTGTTTGTTCAGCCTAAACCTACATCATAAACCTCACATCATAAGTGATGTGTTAGTCTAGAAGATTTTTCCTTCTGCACTGCATGCCAAAACCAGCATAATAAGGATCTAGAAGAATACAGAAGATGTTATGTGGTTTTTAATTCAAAATGTCAGAAGATAAGTACACTGCAGGTTTCACTGCATTTGTTTTAAAAAGATATTAAAAACACAGAAACCTGAACACCAGGTCTACCCAGATTCAATTCTATACTTCATCTTATTTCCAAATGCTTGTGCTTCAAAAATTTTTAAAGATTTTTAATTAATTTAATTATCCAAAATTAATTCTGTAGGCATACTGAAAAACATAAAAGGAGCTTCAACGGTCTTAACTGAGAATTGTTTAAATGATGAACAAGTACCACACTGTAGAAGCAGCTAGTTGTAATAAAATTTCCTGATGATGGCAGCATAAACCATTCTGATGAGGTGCTAAATGACAATACACATTCCTACTCATATAAAACAGTGAGGTCTCAACTGCTCTAAAATAGTGTTCACTACTTTTAACTTTTTCCCTCTTTACATTGCCATTTCTCGTCTACTTTTCAGTCTTCGTATTTAGTCCCCCAAAATCCATAGGTGTATTATTCTACTTTGCTCATACAATTTAGCAAGAGAAGAGGTACCACACTACAGAGTGATCATTTATGAAGCTTCCCCATATGTTCCATTAGATTTTGTATCAATTATATATTCTATTTTGAAAAGTCTACAACTGCACAATCTACAGATTTGTGTGAATTGCTAAATTAAGGGTTCAAGATCTATGACGTTTCTCTGAAGAACGATCTTCCATCAAATTCTGTTTGTTTTTATTGCTTCTGCATTACTGAGGACAACACTGACTTCGAAGACCCCACTGTTTTCTTGGAAGTAACAGTAACTTCAAAACCGGTCAGAAGGATTTTGAAAATCTCGCGCTTTCTCTTACTGACTTTCCACAGTGTACAAATCACCAACATTTACAGCCAGTTATATACTTTTATAAGGTATGAAATTCACTGAGTTCAAAATCTGCATAGATTTCAGCTTACAAACACATCAATTAAGTCTGTGCTGACTAAGAATAGGTTTGAGATTAAAAAGACTTTGTTTAGAAGCTATTACTAGTGCAAATCACTCTTTTCAGACTATGCTGCAAGTGAGGCTTTGCTGAGGCTTCTACCTCCAAAAGCTCATTGCTTCACACTTCAAAAGGTCAGCCAAGGTCCCTCCCTTAGATCAGTACACGTAATTGTTCCTTACCCAAGCCTATCTTAGTTTTTTAAACCATAGAGTAGAGTATAAAGTAACCCCGATCACTGAGACAGCAAGTTAGGAAGAGGCAATAGACACAGTTACATTTGGCTGATCAAGGGGACAGTAAACTCCTGGAGGAGAAAATTTGACTAGTAAGAATGAGCAACCCCCTCAATTCTGCTGCTCAGCTGCAAGTTTCATACCTGTCTACAGCTTTTAAAAGTGCACTAAGCCCTGACTTGTTACTCAAAACACCTACACAGAGTTTAAACATCAGAAATGTATCTTGATTTATTTAATCTTCATGTTACTAAATAGCTGTGCTTAAATATACCTAAAAACCTTACCAATTTGTAGGTTTACACTATCTCTGATTAATTTCCAACTGCTTAAAGGAAGCAATCGTGAGAATCCATCAAAATGAAGATAAAGTGCCACTCACCCTGTTTTTAGATGGTAATGAAGACTGAAAGAATAAAGATTAATAAGGAAAGGAAAAATACAAAGAAGTCGCAGTCTCCTTTAGATGAAACAGAAGCTAGGAGAAATACAAGTTAAATGTATTTCTAACCCATGAAACACAGGATGGATGTAATTGTTCTAGAAGTTTAACTCCCAGCACATGCTGCAATACTACAGCCTGTACGACTTGGCAGCTCCTGAGACTTGGAATTCCTGGACAGAGCAAAAAACCATGCTTGTAACAGCCAAAAGCAGCAGTGAAGGCTTTTTGGCTGTAGTTAAGCTTTTCCTTAACTATCTCTCTTCATGTCTTGGCAGTTTTATCTCCACTATGGTAAGGAGGGTGGTTAACACTAATTTTCTCAAATCCCACTCAGATTACACTGACTAAAAAGACTGACCATATCTTAATTTGAGGGTTTACAATAAGAAGATTAAAACTAACCAGCAGCATCTTTGTTTTTAAGCACTAGACTCACTGCACAACAACATGTACCACATCAGAGAAAAAGCAGCTTTCCAATGACAACCCATCTCCAAAAAAATTATGGTTTCTAACAGAATTATTTCTTCAGAAACCTCCCATTTTCTTCTCCATACACCTTTACAATAGACCTGTTCTGTCCAAGACAGCAGCAGAGCTTTACCACATTTCCTCTGCTAACAGGATTTTCAAATGAGCAGCAAAGCCTGGGAACAGCTGGAGCTTCAGAAGAGGATTGCCTCATTACCAGTAGCAAGAAACAGAATAGATGAAGCCAAGCAAAAAGCCAAGTTCTCCATGCAAAAGAACAGCTAATAGGTTTAAAAATCACAGCCTAAAAGCAAGACTCTGCTGTTGGTATATGTGTATTATTATATAACAACAACAATGTAATAACGAGTCCTACATGAATTTACAGCTTTTTGTTCCTTTACGTAACATTAGTTTAATTCAAGAAACATGATGAGGTCAATTGAGTTATGTGACAGAACCACCTTAGATGTAATCAGAAACCACCACTTCTACCATTTTCAGCAAGGCACTTCAAAAATATAATGAAATATTCATGGCTGTATTGTGTCATAAGAGCCTACAACCAAACTAAAAAGCAGCAAGAGGAATTGCACAACAGCCTGCCAATTAAAAAAGAAAAAAAAATTCAATAAAGAGGTGTATTTGGCAAGACAAACTTTCCCTTCCTTATTTTTCCTCTAGTCTTGTATCCCATTGTTAGAAACTAACAGAAAATACTAATTTTTACACAGATGTAACTGTTTAATAAATACTGCATGAAGAATTTCTTTTCAATTATCAGACAAAAGGCTTCACATCTAGGAGATAATTAGTTGAAAAACTTTTAAGTAAAAAAAAGTTTTAAAAAGCAAGAGAAATAGAACATTTGAAAGTAGATCCCAAGCATGGCTTAACAACTGAAAGTACAGGAATGCAGAGATAATGCATAATGTATGTCTGACAGTAAACTGATCAGTAAGCAGGAGGCACCCTGGCACAAGCCAGCACTGTAACATGGCAGTGAAAATGACAAAATTCAATGTCAGGATACATCTCGACAGGTATTTCCAGAAGAGACAAGGAAACATGTTAAGCACCCTTTAACTATAAGTGTTCCATCAAGTCTTGATTAAGAATATCATGCACCATTCTAGATAATCCAGACTTAGAACACATCAAACAGGCGCACGTAAAAAGGACCTGATGCATCTGGGGAAGAGATCAGGACGCACCAAGTAGTCTGTCATTTGCAACAAGCTGGGGCACATGTACTTTGTAAAACTCAGCAGGAGCAAAGAAACTTGAGCGAAAGAAGCTAAGGTGGTGTCTGAACCAGACTGACTGAAGGTGGGATGCTGTGAGACACCTGATAGCCCAGGCACACACCATGCAGATGTGACTATGCTGCTGCCTCAAAACTTATGCTGCTTGCTCATGCTACACAGGTGTATGAGCTGGGCCTCATGTTCAATCCACTGCACAGTGAGGACAGGCATTAACATGAAACCTATTCAACCCTTTATTTTGTAGGGTGTAGGACCGCTCTGTTTAAAAACAAACAAACCAAAACAGTAATACAAATACCAGGAGAGGAAAGTTGCCTTCATCAAAAAACAGGAGTGGCAGGAGACCAACAGATACCAGACTGCTACTAGTTCATACAAGTCAGAATTTAAAATAGAGTTGCCTAAATTTCTTTATTTCCAACACAATCTTATAAGTACAGGAAAAAGGAAGATAAAACCCCCTCAAACAAACATAAAAACAGATGCACTTAATCAGTCCATAAGATAATGATGTGGTGAAAACCAGAAGATATGAGTCAATACCTGCTTGCAGATACCATCCTATTGTTTGCAAAAATTAGAAACAAAAGACAATTCACATATTTACTAGTATTCCATAACACTGTTCATGCAAAGAATTCATGGCTGTTTGTAAGTATCAGTAAATATTCTGGATTCTACCATATCTCTAAAGTTATGAAACTTCTCCAATTTTGCAAACACCTACTTGCAAACTTCAAAACTTCTGAGTCAAAAATACTCAACAGAAGTCTTTGACCTGTAACATACCAGAAGATAATCTGAGTTTACCATGTTAAGCTATTATACAAACTGATTTAACTCTTCCTGTTTCCTTAAACTGCCCTTTAAATAAACAGTAAGAGCTATCTAGCATTACTGTAGAGCAGAGGTCAGAAGATTCTTAAAACTTCAAGTCACATTTTAGTTTGCTGAGAAAATGTAGTTTTCCCATATCATGAAGGCACCACATTATGTAGTACTTAAAAACTGCTTCGTTGCTGAAAATAATACTCCACGTCCACAGTAGTCCGCTCACACAGAAAGCACTAACTGGGCAACTGTTTCTTGGATCAAGAGTTCAACATCTGTCCAGCTGGATGTCTAAAACAATGTTGTCTTCCTCAGTTAGGAAATTACTTCCTTTTTTTTTTCTTTTTTTTTTAAATTAACATAAAAACTCACCAAGTGCTGATCATGTTCTATCTGTGGTCTCTTCAGTCCAGCAAAGGAATCTGACCTGAATTCCTGCCTCTGTCAATCTGGTTCCAACAACAGTACTGGAATCTCCTCCTTCCCTCCAACCAGACGAACGACAAGGGCATCAGAAGCCAGGTATTTTCTTCTTGCTGGCAAAGTAGGACCTCAACTATCATACAAAATTTCATTAAGAATATAACTTTCGCTGATATGATCCTAAGTCCAGAATGTCAGGAATCCCAGCTTGCTCTGGAATCCACTAGATTGCCCCAAAAGTATAGATCCATTTTGTTGCAGTTCAACCCATGCAGCCAAGATGCCCAATCTGCTGAGATAAGGATGTTAAAAGCTTCAAATGATCAAACTAAATCTAGAGAAAGGAACATATTTCCTGCTTCATCCATAGAAGGATAATTAATAATACCCAAAATCTTTCCCAAATTAATTTGAGAAAGACTTTGGAGTATAAGCCCTACCCTTTCCCAGTGAAGAATCAGAGAGACATAGAAAAGCCTAAACTGGAAGATATTTCAGCCAATCATCTGGTCCAACCTTTTGCTGAAAGTGAGGCTTTAGATTAGGTGATCCAAACTCATCCAAACTGAGTCTTGAATACTTTCAGCAAGGGAAATTCCACTCCTCCTCTAGGCAACCTACTACAATGTTTAATTGTTCTCAAAATGAAGAATCACCTTTCCCAGCTGGATCAGGGGTGAGAGTGAAGACTTGTGGATGTCATACTCGGATGGTAAAGCATAGTGCTTGCACAGCCCCTTCAACCCCCAAAGCACGTAAGCACAATCCTTGACACCCACGGGTTTTCTTAGGTGTGCATTTGTCAAACGTGGGGGGAAGAGAGGATGGATTTGCTAAGCTCTTACCTAGGCTAGAAATAAATATTATCTTAAATGAAACATTCATACATTTTTAATCAATACAATATAAGTACTAGACTTGGCCTTAGAACAGCTGACAGGAACAATCACACTGGAATATATTTGGCTAAGAGGCACTCGCTCATTAGCGCTTCAGCAAGAGTCATCACGGAGTGGCATTAGTCAGGGAGATGCACATTTCCAACATTCTGGGCCAGCCTTGCCTTCAATCCAACAAAAAGCTTTTGGCAGGCAGTTCAGAGCTGCCATTTGCAAAGAGAGGTGATATTTGGCATCTTTATTTAGACCCAAGCTCCTGGAATTATGTAATGACTTAAGAATGCCCGCTTTCATCTTAAAAAGATTTTTCTAGTATTCATACTTTCAGAGAAAACAAATAGGCCCTGAAGAGGCTCAGAAAGCAGATGTAAATAGGGGGGTATAAATAAAGAATAAGAACTCAGTAATTCTAGAAAATTTTAAGTAAGTCTACATGAGAAGTATAGATGCCAGACATTCTAGTGTACTCCACAGATAAATTATAATAATAATTATATTAATAATTAAATTATAATACGGTCCACAAATACACTATTTTAAAAATCCTTTTATTGCATTTTACTCAGAGGTTGTTCCTCTTACACTCAAACCATTTCCCTTGTGTGTTCTTTTACTTCACCCCACAACAAGAATTCAAAACTTGACCATGAAAAAGTAACCAGTTGAGCCAAGCACAGCCAAGTCTTAAAGGAGAATTAGAGCAAGACAATCACAGATGCCTGCACTGACATTTCTAAGTTGACTGCAGTTGGCTTGAAGTTTTGCTACAGCATCACTGACAGCAATAGAGTTCTTCAGTTACACTGGTTTGACTCCGGGAACAAAAAAAGTTTTTGAAAACAAATATTTTCTTACAAACATTTTAGCTCACACACAGAAAAGCACAATAAACAAAGAAGATTTCAACAAACATCTCTCTTATAGCGCTGTCTACCATTCTTTGAACACATACACACACAAAAAATCCTACACGACAAGCATTCCTCTTCTGGGTTTGTCAAATTTACAGAGTTCCATAGTTGTACTATATTATTTAAGCAAACTGAGTCAGAATAGATAAGCACTTTGTGCGCTAGTGCAATAAGATGCTAAAATAAGATGCTGTCTTTAAGGGTGCTTTACCCTACTTTCTTACAGCCAATCTTCACAGCATAGAACTAAAAGAGGACACCATTGCAAAAGCTGACCCAAAGCCAAGCTTAATAAACTTCATAAATTTACTACAATAGGCGGTTTTAAACAATATTAGACTGGAAGAGCTGCCATTTGGAGAGCTCTTGACAGGTTGAAGAAACATGCTGACAGAAACTTCATGACATTCAACAAAGGCAGATGCAGGCTCGTGCACCTGGGTTGGAATAAGCCCATGCAGCAAAGGTTGGAGGCCAACTGGCCAGAAAACAGGTTTTTACGAAGGGCTCTTATGGGTCTTTGTGAAGAAGTTGAACACAAGTAATTTATTTATTACACAATTTTCATTCTAGATCTTGACCTCTCCACTACATTACAACAGGGAAAAGCAGAAAACAAACAACAAAAGAAAGAATCTACACTAAGAGACTATTACACACCTTTTAAGTTTCCTTGAACAAGTAGTGCTAGGAAAGCAGAGGTCAAGAACAGATAGTCCTTCTCTGAAAACCAAGAACTAGCATATCAAAACAAGCTGGTTCACTAATAAGGACTGACATGCTCTTGCAGAAAAGCACAGTCTGACAAAAACAATTATGGAAGTCTCAACATACTTTGCCTACTACAAGTTCCTTGTCCCTGTCCCCTGGAAACAGGTCTGACAAAAATCAGTTTCAACAAGCTTCAGCTTCTGTGGTTTCCAAAAAGACCCTGCTCACACACTGAGCTCCTTTGGTCCTTTGGCTGCACTCTCCAGAAGATTAGAACATTCCATTATTTTCAGGAAGCCGAATGTTCCCATTCAGAATAAAGATGAAACTTTAACAGACAGAAACAGAAAATTACATTATTTATGTTCACTGTCTGAGAGAAGTGCAAACACTGAGCTCTTTGAAGTACGAAGATGTGTAACTTATTTCCATTTTAAAAATATATGACATTCCTCTAAAACAGGTTTGAATAAGATTTTTTTCAAATTACATTGTATTTCAGTATTCCTGTTTTCCCAATGTCTCAGGAATATTCACAAATCTAGATATGACCATACACCATTGTATTCTACAGGTTCATCATGAAATTTTCTTGGCTTAAACATGTCTTCTTTAAAGTGTACTTTTAAACATCAATTTTTATATTCTTCCTGCCTGGCAATTGAGAAGATAGATTTTGTCTAAATTTGATTATATTGTTTGCTTCTTCAATTTATTAAACTCTTTTTAACCTAGTATTGAAAATTGTAGCCCCTCATCAAAGTAGAGACACCTAAAATAATTGTCATCTTGCATTAATTACAATCTGGTATTTCCAGTGAAAAAGAAATGCAGAGAAGCAAGTGTGTGACAGGCAGATTTTATAGAAAATCCATCATTCCTATTTTTTTTTTCACATTAGATAGCATTATATTATTTAGAAAACCTCACAAATGATACACTGGAGATTAAATTTGGAATTATCTCTCACTGATTACATGCCATAATCACCACCACATTCTACTCATGTAGTTTCTTTTTGGAGATAAAAAGTTACTGTTCCCAATTTTTCCCCTCCCAAACCCACAAAAATAAACACACTTTGTCAAATATAACTCTTAGGGCTTAACAAATATTTTTGTAAGATTTGTTACAAAACAAACAACAAAACACCAAAACCCAACTCACAGTTCCTATGCTCTTTGTTGGATTTCATTACGAAAGGGAAGTAGGGCAACATTCAAATTCACCACCTCGGGTTAAAAACATGAGTTTGCTTTTCCATCTGCAGAAACTATTGTGCAAGTAGTCAATACCACAAAGATCAATAAACCCAAAAATGGATTTCCTTCCTAGACCTTTGCAAAATAACCCCATATTAGCATAAAAAGCACACAGTAGAAGACTGTAGATTAGCTGCCATTTTCAACATGACTACATAAACATCTGAAGAATAAACAATTTATCTTACTTATTGAAATGAATCATTTCAATTTGCTCACCTGGGACTATATATGGACAGGTAATTCTTCTGCTTTTCTGGGATACATATAAGTGTGCTTCCTGTAATTCAGTTTAAACCACAAATGTTTCAAGAACATTCTCCAGCAGCACAGTCCTATTCCCTACATTGTCAATAAATGCCTTCTGTAGAACTGCAGAGCAGGCACACCATCTTTCAGGAAGGGCTCCCATTGCATCTGTCTTTACAATTAAGCTGGTATTTCTTGAAGCTGTTAAGCAACACATTTTGTTAAATGTCACACCAAGTGCATTCCATGAGACGGAATGTACGTGGTGGCCCCGCAGAAAGCACATCCTCCCACCACAGCTGTAGATTTGAATGTTTCTTTGTATTCCTTGTTTGTAAAAAAAAGAACAAAAATATCAAGTTTTTTTACAATAGTAACTCTCCATGTACCAAAATAATGGCTTGGGATTTTGCAAAGTTCTTGAAAAGGAAATGTACTCATGTTTCCCCATTTCACAGAGTAGCAAGACAAACCAAGTGCCATGTCCCCAGGAATGTCTGTGTTCCCTAAGTACCTATCAGAACATATCAGTGGTCTAGCCTGGGTGTCTGTGTATCCTTATATTGAGACTCCATAAATAGTACATTAAAGCCTAAACTATGTTAAAAGCATGCATATCTGCATTCCAAACTTCACAAGATGTTCATTGTCTATAAGCATTTGTGAAGTGCCTATTTTTTAAAACAAAAGCTTAATGCTCTTCCGAAAAAGCTTAAACAGAGGTGTCATTTAGCAAATTTTTTATTTTTCCTATCTCTATCAGAGGATGCTTGGCATAGTAACTTCTTTTCAAAGTTCACATGAAATCTAAGGTAAGCTTTCACAGGTAAAACTACTTAATTTTAATTATCTATTGTTTTTATTTAACTGGAACTATTTTAGTTCTGCTTAGTGAGGTGACAGGCATAAAAAGCAATGTTAGGTAAGGGGTATCTAGGAAAATGAATGTAAAAAGAAAAGTAAAATAAAATTATTTCAGATGAGAAGTGTATAAACCAAACTGTTTAAGGACATCTATCAAATCTCAAGAAACATCTAGTCTCCTGGGGGGTTGAAATCTCTAAGATGTGCTCTGCTCAATTCTCATCTGCCCTGCAGTTCCACTGAACATAGCATTTTCTAAAGAGCTGAAGTCCAACAAAGATCCCATTGCTACTGAAAGGAACAGTCCCACCTCTTGCCCTCCCAATGCTTCCTCTGCACCAGCACTGATGCTTGTGCAGCCTTGCAGTGAAGTGAAGGGCAAGTTAAATCAGTCTCCCTTAGGATGTGTTTTTCAGGTGGATCAAAGAAGTGGACTGGAGCATTAAGCTACTAAACAAATGTTCCAGGACTGGTCAGGAAAGGGCTGCAAAGGAAACATAGAGTGGAATTGTTGGCATCCCCTTCATTGACAGCTCACTTTCAGATTAATTTAAGCCCCACATGAAACTTATTAGCTAGCCAATTTGTGATGTTCTCATGCACAGCCATCAGGACAGGGCTTCATACCTTTTCCTTCTAATGAAAGTGAAGTAGGTGAATTAATTTCCCTGTAAGTCAGCCATGCAGTAATCCAAAGCTCACCAAAAGGAGCAAGCTTCAGATTAGACCTTTAATGACCTAGAGTAGTAAAAGGCCATAATTTACTTTTCTTGTTCTTTGTTTCTCAGAAATGCTCAGAAACAGGCACATGTTAATTCCTTTGACTCTTTCACTCCCACACAAGGGGTATAAGCAGCCCTCTGTCTGGTGGCAACAACTACTTCAACCGATCATGTAATATCTCCCTAAAAGGTTAGATAAGGGTATCTAAGAAAATGAATGTAGAAAAAGTAAAACAAAATTACTTCAGATGGGAAGTTGTCACAAATACAGTAGCCTAAGAAATTCTTAGTTTAAGGAAGAAACAAGAAACTTTTCAGGGCACCATTTAAAACTGCTTAGAATACACAAGGTATATGGCTATGATGGGGTGAGGGGAGTGGACTCGAGAAATGGTACAAAACAGAAGACAAAAGTACAAACCTACCCAACATCAGTTGTTTTTAAAAGTCTTGGTTCTTCTCCCTATACTTTTTATATAATCTGAAAAAGGTAAACAAACACCTACGGAAGTGAAGGAAAAAATGGAGAAAAGTTCTTTAAATAACTTTCAAAATGTGTACTGCAGTACCCTTAATGATTTATTCATAGATTTTCTGACTTTAACGACTCTAGTTCTTTGTCTTTCACTTGAATACTCCTGCTGACAGTATTTTGTTAGCTGTTTGGAATTTGAAAGCTCACAACAGCTATTGTCACAAATGAGAAACAAAACTAGAGTCTTTGTTGAACAGCTTAATTGTATGCAGGCAGAAAACATTTGAGAGGCAAACTGAACATTGAAAAATGGCAAGATATCTGAATCTGTGCTCAGACTCTATTTAAAACCAAAGCTTTGATTAATCCCAGAGAGTATCTCAACTAAATAAGAAAAACCTATGAAATGTTACAACACGGAAGCAACTATCCACTGAAATAACAACATGAATTTTAAAAAAGATAGCATTACTGTTTCTTTTATAAATACTTGTTATTCCATCAATCCCAGACTAGTAGCTGGAACCACTACCTAGCAAAAGGACAGAGTTCTCCTCTCTGGACCCAACTCAACAAGGACAGCAGTTGACAGGTAGGTATTAATTTCAGGATCTTTACTGAAAGCATTTAAGAAAAGTTCTTTACAGGTGTGTGACTTTTCTAGTCCTGTATCAAATGTCCTGTCACCAGCCTGAGGTCACCCCCATCACTAAAACTCTTTGTGCCTGACCTGTGAGCCAGTTGCTCACCCATCATATAACACAGTTGTCCAGCTGTGTGCTGGACATAGAAGGATACTGTGTGAGACAGTATCAAAAGCTGTGCTCAAGTCCAAAAGGATTACATCGATTGGCTTTCCTAGGTCAACTAGACAGGTTACTTAGTGATAAAAGGAAATCAAGTTGGATAAGCAGGACTTTCCTCTCATGAAGCTGTGCTGGCTATTACCAATGACTGCATTGTCTTTCAGGTATTTTTCAATACCTCCCAGAATAATCTTCTCCATAACTTTACGAGGCACTGAAGTGAGACTGACAGACCTGTAGTTCCCGGAGTCCTCCTTCTTGCCCCCCCTTGAAAATTGGGACAATGTTCTCCAGCTTCCAGTCAGCTGGGACCTCTCTGGATTCCCGAGACCACTCAAAAATTACAAGAGGCTTTGCAATGACATCAGCCAGCTCTTTGGGGATTCTTGGTTGAATATATTATTTTTTTAAAATGCTTTTCAGCAAGTGCTATGGCAGCATTTTTTGCAACTGTGCCAGGGAAGAGATTAACAGAAATAGGAACACAGAGATACTAAAGAAAATAACTTTCAGATTATAGCTTTCAGGATAAGATTATATTAGGAATATTCAAGAACATAAAGGAAGTGGACACCATTAGAACTACTTTATGCCAAAACTGAAAATACATTTAAATGGTTAAATTGGTATCACAAGAAAGTCTAGGCAAGGAGCATTCATCCATTTTCTTAGGCAGAACTACAGGTTGTGCTAGATCAGCAGGGAGCACAGAAGTCATATATAGCAGGACTCCAGTTTGGAAAGGATTTTAAAAAGGAAGGCATTGCCAATTGTGTAACTTCCAAATACACCTGGGGAGAGTACACTGAATTATAATTTGACCATTTGATACTAACTGAAACAAAGTCACCTAAAGTATTTAAAGCAGATAATTTGAAGTTTAAAAAAAAAAAACAACAAAACAAAACACAAGCAAACCACAACATTCAGTCATCACACTGAAGGCAAAGATGACTAAATGTAATTAGTTTGGAATTACATTGTTTAAAACACTACTAATCAAAATATTTCATGGTGAGAGGGAGAAAAGGAACCTGAAGGTAGTGAGATGGGGGAATAAACCAACCAGAAACAAACAGAGAATAACAGGGGGGAAATCAACAAGAACCAAACAGAGAATAACAAACACTCTGCCTTATAAATAAATCTTATCCTATACACCTCCCACTTCCACTTTACTTTTCCAACAAATTGATGCATACAAATATATAACAAGCCTGAATGAAAACTGCCCAAAGCTTAGTTAAAAACAGAAAAATACTGGTTTTAAGACAGTTTCCTTTCTGACCTTTCTGTACATTTTTCCACTTACTGCAGACCTTCACCAAAATCCAGAACTATATACTAGCAACCACAGGCTTTTCTACAATACCTACACAGCCTGAAAGCTTAACTCTTTATCAAAAAGTTTGCCTATTTTACAGTACGATATTTTCTATACAGGCAGAAATTACGTTTCCTTTATCCAAAGATCCTGTTTTAAAATGCAGAACTTTGACAGCCAAGCTTTCCCAGTTTTAATATACTCCCTAACACACTTGAGAAAAAGCTGAACTGCAGGACAGAAGAAATGCATGTCAAGAATGTAACAGCATACAAAAATGAATCTGTAACAAGCCTGGGTTTTATGAGATTGTAACTACATTAATTTTCAAGACATTTAGCTTTTCCTGCAGACTCATTTGAGTGACCCATTATTTAGCACTCCTAATTTTCCACCCATTAAAATTTCACTTATGAATACTTCTCCCAACTTTCAGCACATGCAGCTGACTTGAAAGGCTGTTGTTAAAAGCTCATGTAAAAGGAAACGATAAAGACAGATACTGTGGATTTACCTCAGAGAACAGAAAGTTTCTGGGAAAAGTCAAGGTATGAGACTTAAAGATGACAATAAAGTGTTTAATCCAGCAAATCTTCTAAGTACGCTAACTTATTAGTGTGCAAGTAACACTTAGTTCTTCAAAGTTTTACTCTATTTCCCACACAATTTTTGTCTCCTATCTTTACATACATTTGCTAATATTCACTATTTATGAGTACTTGGTAGAAAACCCATCAGGATGGATGATGCACACTCTGGTAAAACATCATATGCAAGGAGGACTCACTGGAGGGAAGGGTCGTGAGATCTCAAAAGTGTAGTCTGAAATTTAGGACCTCAGCTACAAGAAACACATGAGGTTCTCAAACTGCCAACTTTGACTTTTAGTTAACAATGAGCACTTCGGCAATCATTTCAGGAGAGCAGTGGGGACATCCATAGCTATAGAATTAATAGGAAAAAATTCCATAAAACTACTACATAAAACTACTCCTTTACACGGTAACATTCTCCTGTATCTTTCCTTCCTTGCGTAGTCTCAGCCAATACCGTTCTGACTTACTGATACTTTTCCCGTCCTTGTTGGATTCTCGGCTTTCTTGTCCTGAAAGGATACTCAATGCTGGCCCCTGAGGTCCAGCACTTCCCAATACAAATCCCACTGCTGTTTACACATTCCCACATTTCTTCTGCGTGGCTGGTGAGTACAGTATCTCCACTACTTTTTCAGCTGATTACAACTCAGATAACTGAATGGAACTTATGAGGCACACATAATGAGAGTTAATTGTGCTCACATGACGCAACTGAATTTATGGTCACACAAAACCTCAGCTACTGTAACAATTACACAGACCTAGCATATCCTCATGCACAAAGCAACAAGCACACTACGACGACTTTAAAAGAGGTAAGACAGGACAAACATGCACACGAGTACACCACAAGTCGTACTAATCTAAACCATAGCAAGAGGGTTTACCTAAATCTTCCACATAAAATTAAACGCACTTATTTCTACAAAGTTTTACACTAGAATTTAAATACCTACGAAACACATATGGGTGTTACGAGTCTTCAGAAATAAACAGCAATTTTCTGACTTTAAGCAGTTCAACTATACAAATTTGGCCTTTTTTAAGTATTGACAGAAGCCCTGCTCTAGTAAGATTCAAAATTGTGAACACCCAATCTGTTACCTAATTTTATGATTTAGCTTAAGAACTAAAAGCCTAAACAAATGTCTCAAAATGGATGACAAGGTTGAACATTACCTGCTAAAGAAATTTCATTTTCTAAAAAGGCACTCTCAAGGTCACCAGCTGAATCACCAAATAACCTTTACATTCACTAACCAAGCCAGGCATCATGTGTTATATTTCAAGATTCCCCCTCACATAATAACCATGAGTCAAACAGGCCAGTAAATGCATCTGCCCACACCTGTAACAGTGTATAGGCAGTAACAGCATACAGACAGTACAGACACCTGATTTTATGCCAATTATAAATAATGCAGAGACGAAGTAGAAACCAACCAAATACATGTGTTAAGTAATAGGAAAAGAAATTTTCATTGGTTTTAATAACTTCATTATTTTCCTATTTATCAAATATTTGTAGGAGAGACCTTATAAAGAACCAAAGCTTTGATATATACGGTGTTATTAATTGTTCTGGTTTTGTTCTATTACTTTAAGCAAAGAAATTGCAAGCCATTCATATAGGTAAGGACTACACGCACAGGTATTTAGTGCCAGTCAAACGGGTATTTTCTCCAGGTTAAAGAAAACGGTTATCCCTTTCTTTCTCCTTTTCAAATCTCTGGAATGTCACACACAGAGGATTTTACAAAAGTACGATGCCTATGGTGAGGTACTGTATTCTCTACACCAAAACAGAATGGCAGCACGTGACATATTCAAAAGCACTGCAAGTATGCACATGTGCTTCATGGCCAAATTAACATTCCCAGGATTTGGCCCTGGCTTTAAACCACAAAGCAGACATGCTCTAGTTATATCCTG
Organism: Neopelma chrysocephalum; assembly: GCF_003984885.1. Lineage (NCBI taxonomy): Eukaryota > Metazoa > Chordata > Aves > Passeriformes > Pipridae > Neopelma > Neopelma chrysocephalum. The sequence goes on from NW_020897693.1 coordinate 6,170,556, forward strand.
TAATGATATATTATTTGTTTTGATCACTACTGTATTTTTTCCACACCAAGTAATACGGCAATCACAGAAGTGGGGACTAATGTTTCCTCATTTACAGACCAGTATGCAGCCAAGTTATCTCCTAACAATTTTCTTGGAAAAGCTCATGTCCAAACACTACCTATATACAGTCATTCACATTCTGTACACTTCCCTCCACTAACTCTTTCCCTCTTGTTATGAACTGCAAAAAGCAAAAATTTCTTGGGCAGCACACAAACACTGTTCTTCTAATGGTTCAAAAACACAGAAAGCATTAATTATTTGAAACATTTCAAACAAGTTTTATTCTAAAAAAGTTGTAGTGTATAATTAGAAAACTATTATGAAAAATATCCAGCCTATACAATATAATCTACTCAATAACCAATCACCTCAGATGAAGATACTATTTTCCAAAGCCTTTCTGAAGGCACCAGAATTTATTAAAAAGTTGAAAACTGCCATTTACATTACATGTATGAACAAAAGCAATTGTTGTCTTTTCTAAATAAGGCTGACTGCAAATATTTTACACTACAACAGGCCCTTTATCGTACTATCCAAGAGCTTTGCCTACTTGAAGTAACAATGACGTTTTAATGGAACTTGCCTGGAATCTATTGCTTGTTTGGTTGGATAGGTCTCCACTAGAAATATTTACTATACTTGCAAGCACCTTTGTTAAACCTTACCATCCAAAGCATCGCTTCTGACAAGACATTTAATGTTGATTTTCCACAAATCCAGTATGATTTTTACCTCACGAGTATGAACACGAGTTCTGCAGTTCTAGGCTGATGCAAATGTTAAGTCCTGTCATTTCTACACATGCATGTGTGGGAAGAGGGAGGGTATGTTTGTTTTTAAATACAGCAAGCACAACTCGTCATACTTCTCAGACTCCAGATTAGAAGACAAGAGGTTTTGAAAAGTGTTTTACTGGCAGTATCTATGAGTTTCAAGCCATGTATGTATCTGCAGGCAAGTACATCTGCTGCATAGGTGTCTATCTTTGGACTTCTACCAGTTTTTCCCTGCAGTTCAACACCAATTTATAGCAGAATTTATAGAGGAAAACAACAGAGATTCCATGAGTAATCCATGCCAAGCCCCAATTAAGACTTTCAAAACAGTAATTACTTGGTGTCAATTATGCCAGTACTTCTTGAATGAGCACGCTTTAAGAATCCAAGCAGGGCTAGCCAGACTGCAAACGCTTTATTAGCCTTTATTCATTCAACAGAATCTCTCTAAAAGCACACATGAACCCAAATCTCCAGCAGCTGTCTACATTTTCCATTGTCACCCTTAACACTGTGAAAAGAATAGACCTTTAGTTTGGAACTAGTTATTTTTGCATTTCTACACAAAAACACACTAAAAATAGACATACGTTGAAAGTTTTTAATTGCCATCCTAGTGTTAATAAACCCTTTCTAATGACTGAAAAGCTGTTCCTTAACAGTAAACAATAGGAGTTACCAGCACATGCACCTTCTCATTGCAAAATGATTCAAATTCTGTAACAGCCTCCAAAGGAAATTGTTAGAAGACACAGGAGCACTACAGAACCAAGGGTTTTTTAAAAAAAATACAATGTTAAGGTTATCCTCCCTGTCAGCATGTATTTAGTATGCCTCTTTCTCTTTCAAAGCACTTGCATTACAAGGGAGCTTTCTCAAACTTCTTTTTTAAAGCCAATAAAGTAGATTTCCCTTTAAAGAAGAAAAAAACCCCCACACAAATAAAGCCAAACCAAGCAATGGAGTAACCCAATTATTGGCCAGCAAGCCACAAAAATAGGCACATCGTATACAAAAGCACATAAATTTCAGGAAAAATATACAACACAATAAAAAAAAAATTCCCCATAGAAAACTACATCAGCAGAAGAATTAATGGTTTTCATAAGGAGCCATGCCAAATCTAACTGGATAGCATTACTAAAAATAAGCACCCACGTTATTTAACTGATGTATAGAAATTATTGGTGCCAACATACCCCTCCACATTCAGAAGGCTTCAGACATTCTTTAAATAATCATTCAGAGATGCTGCAGATTCAAATGACAAAAGCACAGCTTTCTGTTTTCCTGATGCAGAGCACACTGCTAACTTTTGAAGGCACAATTTCAGTACAAATATGATTTATGAATTGGAGCAAAAAATGCCAAGTAACTGAAGTAAATAAAGCTAAAGGTGTTTCCCTAACTCCAGCTTTTATGGACAGAGATCTGATATTATCTTTGAATGTAATAATGCACAGTTTGGTTATTAAAGAAATAAGTTATTTTTTTATTCTAAATGTGAACTTGGTGGCACAAAAATCACATTAAAACAATCCAGCCAATTTTTGCTGCAGTCACAATTTTTGTGTCAACTTTCCAAATTCTCAATGCTGTTTTTGTAGTATTTGCTAATGTCTTTATGCCAAGTGCAGCCCACCAACACGAGAGCAACGGTTTGCAAGGCTTAAACTGCCACATTTCAAAAAACAAACAAACAATCCTACCACAACTATGTTTTTGTTCAGTGAGATCGGAAAGCCCCTGAAGATTAGTTGAGCTGGCATAACAAACCAAACCTGCCAGAACAATTCATCTGGCTTATATGCTCTTCCTTGCAGCCATATTTCCCGAGGAACGCTCAAAAACAGATGTATTTCAACTTGGATAAACTCTTCTGGCATTCTGCTCCTGCAACTCTCTCTTATGAGTAAAGAGCCCCCTTATCACATGATAGGTTTGGGAATCAAGATAAACAAGTGAACGTACCCTCTCACCTCAGAGGAGCGCACGCCGCGGACGCCTCCGTGTTGTTAAGAGGATGTGCACTGACAGGCAACAGGCACACACGTGTCACAGGCACAGGATGAAGCAATCCCATGCAGACACCCTCACGCACAAGTAGGAAGCAACAGGTCCAGGTCTTCTAGGGCTTACTGAACAAAGCAGTGGCTTGTACCACCAAAAAGTTTGGGCATCTCTGAATTAAGTGGCAAGTCAAACTTTTTTTTTCTCCCACTTACAATATTGCTGATTTCCAGTGATAAAACGCAAACTCTGTAAAATATTAATATGATGATATCCTGCATTATTTAAAGTACTATATGTTGCTGATTTTATAGTACATTTCCTCTATTTTTATTAGTCTTGCATTACATATAAGCAGAAGAATAGGATACACTGTTCTTATGACACGATCTCCCACACTAAACCACATTATTTAAAGTTGCTGGTTCTAAAGAAAAACAGTTCTAGCACCGTTATTTACTTCAATGTCCAACTTAATTCCTGGTAATCAGTGCTAAGTAGATCATTTAAATAAACTTCACCAGATACAAAATTCCAAACCCACCACAATCCTACTTTGAATTCTCAGGCTTTCTGCAATTACAAAATCATTCAACAATTCCATGTTAATTGGGAAAACAAAGATCTAAAACTGCTCTTTCTCTGTTATGAAAGTAAGGCCCTTGGAGAAAAGGTGCATCATTTCAATTCTGCTTTTCATGACAAATTCATCCAAAGTGAGACATTTAAAAGTATATTTATTCCTTAACAATTGCAGAGTTGGCATCAAAAATGCCCTCTTGTGGCACAGCAGAACCCTGCAGAGCCTGCCCTCAAGTCTTCCAACTTAAATTTTCAACAAGAATGTATGACTCAGGGCTTGTTTTGAAACTAAAACGAGATAAGGAAAGCACATAATAAGGTGAACTAAAACTGCAGATATCATTCAGAGTTTGAATGAATGAATGCTTGAAACCAGTTTCTCTATGTGGTTCCTTCATTTTATTTTTTTTTGACTGTTAGTGTAAGTAGTGGGAACATCTGGCCCTCCTATAAATTTAAACATAATCCAATTCCTGGGGAAAGCTGCTCTGCTAACAGAGCAGATTCCTGAAAGGGGAGTCTTTGTGCTGATTGAAATCTTTTTATGAAAGAATATGTGTAAAAAAAATTTGACATCTCCAACAACAGGCAACAACTTGCAAGGTTGCCTCACTCTCACCCCCACAGACTACTAATTCTCAGACCGCGAGAGGAACAATCAATAGACAACTACAATCAACAGATTTTTCTCCCATAGAGCAAAGCTACCGCACTACAAATTTTTCTGTTAACAGAAATGTGGCTGTGACAGCTCCTCTTCCCTTATTTGAAAGCAGTAGCTCTCACACAGTTTTTTTTTTTGCTGCTTTTTAGCTCTCAGCCTGCCAAAATGACATTAAAGTAGCGGTTCATTTGCAAGCAAACAAAAAAAAAAAAAAAGAAAAAAAACATTTTAAACTGAAGTCAAACCTCCACAAGCACTAAAGTCCTGATGCCCAGTGAGGAGGGAGGGCATCTCCTATCTCCGTGTCTACAATACAGCACAGTTAAGAGCACATTCTTTAACACATCGGTCTTTTGGTTGCATTTTGGCAGCCTGCCAGATTATTCCTGAGGACAATCCCTATCAGCCTGGGTTCTTCATCCTCCTCCTCCGTAAACAGTCTGATGTGAAGGGTGTTACTCCGCTTTTACAAAAGACAGCCCAAGTAGGAAGCACTTGCTTGCAAGCACAGGAATACCATATTCCAGCTGCCAGCTCATCTGCAGCAGCCCAGAGCAAGGTCATGTTCACTGCTGCCAGCTCATTCCAAGCACTTGGACAGAGCCGGCAGCAGCATCTGCAGCGCTGAGCAGTGGGAGAGAACATTCAAGGTTGAAAGTGTTAAGTTTGAGAGGAAAAAAACAGATTTCAGTCAATCAGGAAAATACTCAACAAATATTTTTACTTCAGTGAAATAATTAAAAAACAAGGAAAAAAAACCTCACAGCACTTTCACAATCTACTCTAAACCCTCAATAAAGCACAAAATTTCAGTTGAAATATTAAGACAACCTTAGAACATAACAATACATTTTAATTGTTTGAGTATCTGAAACTTTCTCTTTTCAGACATAAGCCATCCTTGTTTGGTTTATACATAAGACATTTTCAAAGTTTTCAATTGAAGTTCCAAGTTTCAAGACAATTTTTTTATATACTTTTCAACACTTGTTACAAAAACAATGTCTTCTAAATTGAAGTTACTATTTAATCCTCAGTGAAATCACTATGTTTCATCTGTAAGAGCACAGATATAAACCTAAAAAGAAAAAAAATCCTTTTTGACAACAGTCACTGAGCTTTTTCTCAAAACTTGGTGTGTATGTAGCTGCAATGCAAGTCTTCCCATGAGGAGTCATATACACACACTGTATTTGTAGTGGGCTGGGCCCCCCAGATGACAGAAACCCTCATGCAATGGTCATGGAAACACACACATCGCTGACACTGAACATAAGAGCGGATTCCTCGGGACAAAGCCCTGTCAGCCCTGCTGCAAAGCTACTCAGGCAGTTCAGAAACCACACAGGATTATGGTGAGAGAGTTTATCAACCCAACATGACAACAGGGAAAGCAGCAGAATCTGAGATATTTCTGATCATTTTCCTCGCTCAGCATTTCCAGTAAAGGTTCTCAAAGAGCAGAGAATCAAGAGTCATTAAGCTGCATTCTTCCAGGTGTAACAGTCCAACAGCCCTTTCCTGTTTAAATACAACCAATCTTTTCATGCCTTTTGAAACCAATAAATCAGTATTTCCTTCCAGAGTTATTATCCTAGCTAGTGTCTATTTTCTACATCCTGGTCTTGCTACCCTAGAAGTTAACTGTCAGCCACAGAGTAATACCAAGCCATATGAAGCTCTACAGACCAGTTATCTGGTCAAGATCCCAACCTATTAAGAGCTGCAGTCTCCCACACAGTTGTATGTAGTTCTCCTCCAGTGCCTGTAGAATACAAGCAATAGATGCATGTGTGTACACACCCATATAAAAGGAGTGAGATGGGTTGGGGAAGGAGAGAAAAAGAAACCACAGTGTTCTTATTACCTCAGACTAGTTGTTAAGCCACACCTAAGACTGGAAGAGGTAGGTTTCTTATGAGTAGTACACAGCCTTGCAAGGCTTCCTCTTCAACCAGCCTCCCTCACGCATATAGTAACAAAAATTCCTTCTCTCCATAATTTAGCCCAGATCACTAACCTCAGTGCTGTCCTAGGATCTCTGCAGCTCCCTTAGTCTCTCTGTCTTCTGATCCTGGAATGAAATTCTCAATCCCTGTACCCACCCATCTTGACTCAGCAAGTCTCCTCTCCAGAGCATCAGCCTATCCATTCAGGCAGAGAATACAATTTCCCAATCCCAACAGGAAATAACTCCTCATAATCCTGGAGCAGTTGAATGCTAAGAAGGTCTCTCACTTAGAACCTCACTTAGTGTTTGCCTGTTTAAACAAACGGTATCGATTACACAGGTCACAAGTATCTCACTTTTCTTGACACTAGGAGCACATTCCCATCAGTTACAGTATCTACAGTACCAATTGTGAGGAGAAGGCAAGTATTCAGCTGACAAATGTTTAGCTGTTTGCAGCTACTCTAAGCAGTTAATTCAACGTATTTTACAGGACAGCCTTATATGAGTCAACTTTAAAAAGGCAGCTGTGACACTTAAGATAAGTTTCTTTAGCAGGCAATATAAGAAGCCTATACCAAAAAAATCCACTTTATTATTAAGCACATACTAAGCAGTAGCCCATTTGAGTGGGCTGGTCTGCCTTTCTTCCAAGCACTCAAATCACTGCTGTCCAAAACAGAAGATGACTAAAAACTGTTATTCTTACAGTCTTTTAAAGTTTATTTCCAGAGAAGCAATATGTAAACAGAAACCTGATTTTCATGCCCTGGAGAAACTGTGGAGGGAGTGGGGAGGGGACTATCAACCTAAGATCTACAAAGCTTTGAACGACATTCCTCTTCTGTGGCATTTCAGATTAAGTACAAAATCATTCCTCTAAATGTTGGACCTTTTGACAAGTACCCCTCCTCATGATTAGCCACTTTAAAAAATAAAAACATTAAAAACTGCACTATTAGAGTTACCATTGTCTACTCGAAAATGGAGTTAGTGAAGAGTCTTTACCTCAATCAATGGTAGAAGTCCACACTTTCAAAATGAAGGAAATGGACAGAAAAACATGTTCAAGCTAAAAGTTTACCGTAAATCTCTGACCGACCTTTTAACAGATCAAACAGCATAAATTCCATGAAAGACTTATGGCAGAATTGCTCCCATCATTTTTCCAAAGCTTTTGAAAGAGATGTAACTTTTTTTTCCTAGCATCAAGGAAAATACCCAATACAGAAGTATTTCCTCAAAGCTATTTATCTTAATAAGTAGAATATTTATCATGTTGTTTTATGAAGATGACAAGTGCTCACTTCTCAGAAGATTTCTCTATCCAGCACGAGATACAAAAAAGCTTCCACTAGACAGTCTTTGACCTGCTTGACCTTCAAGAATACTTCTTGCAGGGGAAGGAGAGAAGCTACATCATTATAAACATATTTTAACATAAATGCATTTTGACACAAACTGATCAGGTAGACGGAATAACTTCACAGTCAAAATTTTCCAAGATTAGAGCTCTGCAACTTTCTTACAGAATGGAAGCTTTTATAAAAGCAATTGTTATCTCAGATGGAATGGCAAAAGAAAAAAAAATCCCATGGGTTTTTTGTTGTTGTTGTTGTTTTTTGTTTGTTTGTTTTTTTACATACAGCATTTAAAATGCCAGGGAGTTGTGTGTGGTTTTTCCTAATAACAGATGAAGTGTAAAGGCTTGCTTTTAAGACCTTGATGCAAGACCACTTCAGAAGCTTTTCACAATGCATGTATACATGATTATTTCAACACACCAACACACAAACCCTTCCTATCACATTGGAAATTCCACACTTTAACACCAACCTTGTTAATTTAATTTGCCCATAACATATGGTGATAAAGTAATTCACATACCCCTAAACTTCTTTCAAAAGTTTGTTTAATGCTTTAGTTTCTGAACAGGCACAGAGAAAATATTTCCTTCTGTTATTCAGGTAATTCAGTCAACTAGGTCAGAAGTGAAGAAAACCTACCTGGATGCACTTAAACCACTTTTTCTTTTTGAAATTTATGACCCGCTAGGAAAGGGAAAACAAATTTACATGGGTCTAGATTAAAACCAGCTTAAAAAGAGAAAGGGAAATCACAATTTACTACTTAAAATTATCTGAAGCATGCAAAAAAAAAAAATTGTAAAATTTTTTTTTAAATCCATTTTTACTAGAACCAAATAAGAGACATTTCATTTTAGCTCACTTCGGAAGTGAAATGTAAGTGGGAACCATGTATTTATTAACTGAAACAATTTAAGTTACTTTGTGACCTCTACTCCAGATTACCAAACAATTCCATTTCTGGAAACACTGGTGGAGCATGAAATATCCACTGAAATATTTCATATATCAAATTCAGAACAGTTTAAAAGTATGCAAAAGTACTTAAATGGCTAAGCAGGGTATAGTTCATAAACAGAAGTAACTTTGTTCATGAAGACAGCAGTTCAAATATTGCCAACTTCTGACACACTACTCCCCCAAAAAAGTAATTTCTCTGATTGTTAGAAACTGTTTTGTCTACCTCACAAATAGTTAAAAGCTTCCAGAAAGTTGAGTTTTCTTATAATAATCCATTCCTACATGGCAGATTCAGGTGTTTCCTAAACTTCTGAACTAGAGCTCAACCTAAAGAAAGCCACAGTGAAGCTAAGAAAGAGGCACACTCCCTTCAAATCAGCAGAACACTGGGGCTTTCCTAACGCTGCTCCTCCACTCTAATTCTTCATATGGGCACTCCTCTCAGACCATTGCACTCTGAATTCATACCTCTTTCACATTTCTTCTCACCTCCCTGGTAGGGAAGTCCTACACTGCAATTTAACATTTTCACTACAAACTTCAGTAGCCAAACTAAATGGAATGTCAAGTTAATTGGCACGGAAGAGTTGCTGAGCCAAACTGAAAACAAAAATGAGTAACACAGTAGAATTTTTAATACATTTGTAGAGGTCAATGGTCTCTCAAATTCTGTACTCTTGCAGAACCAAGAAACCCTGTGACAGAATACTTAAGCTTTACTAAATCAATCAAACATACAATCATGCTCAATTTATTTTATATTTTCACCTACGTGTTTTACAAATGTTGAAATTCACCAAGAACAGCATTTTCAGCACATTTCCTTCATTCAGTTTCACCAAAAACTGTTATACAGACCCAATAACAGGTAAAAACTATGTTTATTATCATTAATGGAATTCTTGAAAAATGAGATGAAAGGAAAGAGAGTTAATCTATCATTAACATTCTGGGAAAAACAAAATTGTTGATGCCAAATGTTACTTTTAAACTGACTCCATCTGCATTAGCTCATTTGGAATTATCACAGTTTATTCATCACATTAATAGAATTTCTCATCGTGGTTCTAATCATAGATATCTTAAAAATTCATCAGAAAACCTAAAATTTTCTTTCTAAAGGAAATAGATACATAATTCACTAGCAGCCCATTATATTTTAAAATCATGGTTTTTTCTATACTCCCACTCTCCACCAAAAAAAGGTAATAGGCCTATTCACAATGTACGTCATCCTAAATTATAGAAACCACTCAGGAAATAGCTGTATGACAGTCTAAACATAAATTTACAAGTCTTTTCATTTCCCTACACAAACAAAACTCTGTTTTGATCATCAATAATTCAGAAATTCTTTTTTAGCTTTGCCAATCACATTACTTAAAAACAGAGTTTTGAGCTACTTCTTTTTAAGATTTCAGGCAACACTTCATCTGACTTCCACAAACCACAGTTTACTTGAGGTTCTGCTGTCTGCCCACCAGAGTGACACAAGAACAGCACACTGCTAATCAGAGACACCCCTCAAATTGCTAACTATTTCCCCTATTGGACCTGTCAAGAAAGATGAGTTGCAAAAAAACTGGTCTCGTGTAGCTCCCCTTTCTCCTACTGCCACTTTTCTGGTGAGGGAAACATCACACCACCCATACACAGAAACTTCAATTTTCCTCGCTGATTTCTGTCTTTAGCCCATCTTATTTATCAATACCATTTAACAGTTTATTTGCAACTAGTTTAAACCAATGTTTTCCAACCCTCCCACATCACTAAATTTTACATCCTGCTCCCTGCACACTGAAGAATTTATTCTCCCCAGAGATGGCTGATACTTAAAAAGCTCCATCATGTCCTTTAGCCTTGCCTGCTTGTCTTTTTGTGCAGCTTTCCAAGCACCTCATCACCCAGCCAGCCCTAAGCTACCACAAACACAGGTTTGACCTGGGAAAGGACAACCATTTCGGCACCACAACCAACCACTTCATCTGATCAATGGAAAAAATAAAACCCTCTGAGCCTCCTTATAAGCAATGCTGATACAGCAAAAGGTGCAGAAAGAGGACACAGATTTGGGGGAGGGGGTCCAGAAACTGTATTTGAAACAGTCCATAGTATCCAACATAAACACTGCCTCTGGCTTTTTCAAGTCCACACTGTTGACAGTTCAAAATGCTTCATCTCTTTTCTCATTTCTGAACACACATAGACGCATCCAAAAATCCACAACGAAAAGCTTTCAATTCACTACTTATCTACATTTCCAAAATTACAGTCACAGCTGAGATGCCACCTTCTGTGTCCAAAGAAGTGCAGTGAAGGTGGTGAAGCATCTCCTGCACAAATCTTGTGAGGAACAGTGGAGGGAGCTGGGGGGTGTTTAGCCTGGAGAAAAGGAGGCTCAAGGGAGGCTTTATCGCTCTCTACAACTACCTGAAAGGAGGATGCAGCCAGGTGGGGGTTGGCATCTTCTCCCAGAAACAAGCGACAGGACAAGCTGCGCCAGGGGAGATTTAGATTGGATATTAGAAAAAACTACTTCACCAAAAGGTTGTCAAGCATTGGAACAGGCTGCCTAGGGAAGTGGTTGAGTCACCATTCCTGGAGGTATTTAATTTAATTGGCACTTAAGGGCATGGTTTAATGGCAGTGCTAGGTTGATCTTAAAGCTGGACTTGATCTTAAAGCTCCTTTCCAATCTAAATTATTCCTTCCTGTAGTCAGTATACAGGGGTGGATGTTTCCTTGCAGTGTAAAAATGCACCAAGTACAAGGGTTATTAAAATCTCATACAAAATTTGAAGATATTTCTCCTGAAATTCTCTGGATCAAAATTCTCTGGCAAAACCAGCAATATTGCTGTGGCAATTCAAACTGTTCAGTAAAGAAGAGGGAAACTACCAGACTTTAAAAATCCATATTACTTGTAAATCTCTAAGTAAAGACTAGTCTGCATCAATATGGCAGCTCCTGCACAGCAAATACTGGGTATTATGTATGAATGCCTTAATTGTGTATTTTGATATCTTGTGTTTTACCTTGACACTGGATGTTTCAGGTTAGTAATGTTAACTTCAATTTATGTTTCTACCTCCAATTTTTTTTTAATCCTTCAACTGCAATAAAAATGCACACACAAAACCTGGATTTCATGCCCAACAATCACATACTGAATGCCCAGCAATCACACACCACACACAGAAACATACTTAAAGTCATAAAAGCGAATGCTGTTTTATGTCTTTGTAGAAGGACACTATCATAGACCTCAGTAATTTCAATTTCCTTTTCATCATTCAGTTGTTTCAGTATTTCCTTAGACAAGTCAATATTCTCCAAAGGCATGGAAATGTAACTCTCAAGGAAGACTCTTTATCCAGAGACTTAGCTGTCCATCTTCTCAAACATCTTAGCAGTAACGGGAGAAAAAACAGCCAGTGGCACCAAAAAGCATCTCTTATACTGATACTAACACCTCACTCCACTAAAGATTTATCATTTCATATTTCAACTGAAAGGACTAAATATCCTGTTAAATAACTATATCAAAGTCCAACTGGACACCTGTAATCTGTTCATTTAAAGAATTTCATATTTCACATGAGAGAAGTAAAAATACAGAATTGTTGGGGGTTTTTTTAATATAAATGAGGTCAAACTTCAACTTACTACACAGCTAACTGGAAGAGCAAAAGCAAAGATTTAAAATTGAAAACTGGAAGTAATAACATGCACAGTGCTGAAGGAATAAATCTTATCACTAGCTGAAATAGGTATTCAAGTATTTCTGTGCTAAAATAGTGAAGCACAAAAGCAGCATTTAAAGAACAGCATTAATCTATGATTTCCAAGGAAGGAAATAAAAACATTTGCTCAAGCCACTTGACAATATAATTGTCTTAAGTGGAAAGCAAGCAACAACTTTACATTAAAAAAACTGCATGTTCACAAATTCTTCTCTTTAAATAAAAAAAATAAAAAATAGAGCTGATATTCTGAGACAGTAACAATCAATATCAAGTGTTTGACAAGTGTCATCTAAGGAAAATGGCTTTTACCATTTTACAGCTGAGTTTTATTAATTTAAATTAATCCAGGGTATTCAACACTGTTTTGAACCACCATGTCCTCTGTAGAACAACTGTCTGCACCCAGATTTTGTCAGTCTTATCTCACCATGCAAACAGCTAATGTTTTAATTCATGAGCTTCAGAAAAAGGTAAAGAAAATATTCCTAATGCTGCTTTACCAGCCAGTGAAAATTACATATATTGAATCACAGCCATTAGCACAGTTCTGTCTACAGATGTATTTAAACTGTTTGCTGAAACTAACAGGTGTTAGAATAAGCCCCAGTTCATTGATTCAAAGTAGGCACTAAGAGGTTAACCCGCAGAGCACACCTAAAAACTGGCTTAAAAAGACATCCATCCAAAAAAATTATTTTAGCTTTTGTTTTCTGATTTATGCTGCTTGATAAGCAAAACAAACAGTACCTCTATCTTTTCATTGCTCTCCTTTATATTAAAATCTATATCCTAAGTTAATCAAAAGAAGTCTGTCTTCTGCCTGAAAAGGGACAAAGAAGTAACTGCAAAAACCAAAGAACAAAATAAACATGAAAGTTAAGTGGAAGTTGCTGTTCAAGCATTTTGCTACTTTGAAGATGACTGTGAAACTACGACATTTTGAAACAAAGACACAGCTTGCAAAAGGCAGTAACTACATTTTTGCAGATGAAATAAACCAAAAAATTAACAGCAGCTTTCTTGCTTAGTCATATTTTACAATCAGAGTCTACATGAGCTCCTGGAAAAAAAAATCACCTGCATGTTGCAAAATCAATGTGTATTTTCAAACTGCTTAGTAGTCTGCTCTTAGATCAGGATATTTCTTCTCTAGGAAGTAAATAAAAATGTAATAAAAGTCCTCACTTGACAAAGAACTGTAAATAAAACCCAGTATTACTCAAATGCTTCGTTTCAGCAGTACATCCAAATCTCATTTTAAGAGCTCAGTTGTACATTTTATTAAACTAAAGATAAAACCCTTAAAGGTACAGATAAGCAATAAGGAAAACGCGTTTAAACAGAAAACTTCAGGCAGACAAGCACATACCTACTATGTATTGGTAACAAGCTTTTGTACCTGTCTAGACAAGTCAGTGACATTCTTGCCAAGAACTCCATGGCAGACAATCAAAAAGAAAAGGGTTGGGCACTTAACCAGATTCTTCTTGGATTTTAACATCTTTAATTACAAATCTGTTTTTAAATTAAAAGTTCTGCTTCTAAGGACAATATCTCAGAGCAGACTTTGTAAAACTGCCTAATAATGCTGCAGGAAAAGACAATTAAACTATAAATAAAATGTGTCATCTTTTACCGTTATCCAACACAAGGTCATAAAGAAAAAATTTTAAAAAGCACATCAAGGAGGCAAAGACAAAACAAATTAGATTTAGCAGTAAATTAGAGTGTACAGTCATACTGGGTAGAATCAGATGTGATATTAAATAAATGTGACACCACATTATTCAAGTTGGTCTTTGCAGGGATGCAGCACTACAATATTGAAGCAGTACACTTGATCTGTACCAATGAAATGTAAATATTTGAGATGATGGCAAACTTTGATCAGTAGTGAGGTAAAAACTCATTTTAGTATAATCCATATGCAGCAAATAGAATGATGGGAAAATGCAGGGTATAGAACACATGAGAAAAACCTGCATCCATGTACTTCATAGCATTTCTCTTTTCACTGAAACACATGCTAAGATTGTTTAGTATTGCTAGACCTGCCTGAAAAAAGGTACTTTTTTTTTCCTCCATTACAAAATACTAAAACATCTTGTACTATATATTCACCTGCAGACTGGTAACCCTTTTTAAGTAGGTCCAGTTGCTAGAGTTTACTACTGATAGATTGAAGAAGCAACCTTTTCCAACAAAACATGTACTAATAATATCAAGATTCTGCTGTCCTAAGTATTGAGATTCTCTCTTTTCTGGTAGCTAATGGGTAACAAAAATAAAATTGAAAGTGTGGAATAAATTATCTATTTCCTCATCCAATGGGATAGACATATTGCACACCTGTAAAAACCCAGAATGTGTACTAAACAAAATGTGGATGCTGGCAGCTTTGGAGAACCAGTTCAAGGCCTTGTTTCTGAGCTACAGCACAAGGAAGCCATATAACCCCAAGCAGAACAAAACAATGTTCCTCTGTTTCCCAGACAACTTTGATTTTCAGGAGTGTTCAGCACTCAAAAAAGCATCTCACATTAATGCGAACCACTCCCCCAAGTGTATGTTATCCTTGCTGGCCTCCTCAGGTAGTCAAAATTCAGTTTTCCAACATCTGTGTATCTTGGACTGAAGGCAAACATGGATTGACAAAACAAGCTAAGTACTAGCAAGGTGCAGCCGTGCTTTAAAAGCAAACAAAAATGAGCACCTCCCCTTACATGCTTCTCCCTCCCCCAAGGAATGCACACAATAGTCCTCTTCATTCATACACCTCACCGAATCAAACCGCACATGGCATTTCCCTTACACACAGTTCCAAGCTTGCTCTTCCAGAGGGCACTCTGGAATTCAGGCAGCATGAAAGTACCCTTTTCCCGCCTTCTGGCAGCTGAACTACAAAGTACTTTGGCTGTCTGCAATTGTCAGCAATCCCTGCCTGAGCCCAAACCTATCAGCATTTACTTCACTCATTAATGAGTGATCTCTCATTTTAGCTGTCATCAAAAAAGGACACTTAATTGTTTCCCCAACTGGAATGAAACATGCCTACTGTATCTAACCAGCAGACCCAATATTACCAGCTCAATTCTGTTCACAATCCAGGAGAACAAAATTTATTAAACAGGCTGCCTGGCCAAGCCCAGAGCCGGAGAATTAAGGATGAGAGACATAGAGAAACTCGTAAAAGCTGAAATATTTACTTTTACTGTAAATAGTTCTGTTTCCCATAGCCCAAATGGAACACTTAATCCCGAGAAAATTAAGAAGAACCAGCACATTTTCACCCCCAGCCTGGCAGCATTTCTCCTGCTGCCTAATCTCCTGCCAGTGAGCCAGTAGAGGCCGCTCAAGACCATGGATCGCTCCTGCAGAACTGTGGGATGGGACAGCTTCCCAACCCTCGCCTTTCAACGCAACAGCCAGTTCTCGCATCTTTCTTCCACTTCCCCATTTCATACCTGCTTTTCCACCCATATAAGTCACCTCAGTGAAGTCTAGTCCCCTCAAGGGCAACTCCTGACTGTAGGTTATCACTGGTTACTAGAATTCAGGTTGCTGTACATGCTTGCTCTTAAGATTTATCCAAACTAGACCTTTTACTTATTGCTGTGGAACCAGTCCAGGTTTCCTTCCCTAAAAGCTTCCCCATGACACTCCACAGCATACAAAGCCCCTCCATTTTGCCAGAGACTATGCTCAAATTTTCTAGAGATGGCATAAAACTTATCACTTTTAGTGAAGTTCACACATGGTTCCAGCTACCTTGCTTTTATTCCATTCAGGAGCTTCCCACAACTCAAACTGGCCATGCACAGCAATGCTAAAGTGCTTCACAGGCCAGCTCCTCACAGGTGGGTTTCATGTCAGTTCATACACTTACTTATCCATTAAATGAGACCTTTTATCTAAGCACGGGTTCAAGAACCCGAAAGGACATGATCTATATTGAAGATCTCATTATGAAGGTCATCACTACTCCTTACAGTAGTTAAGTGCTCCAATATCTTTTACTTCTACAGCAACAACCACCGTGGAAAACAGATTAAGAACAAGAAATAATAATTTGTCTTTACAGCAGGTCATGGAATACATACAGCAAACAGCCCACATAAGCAGTCACTAAAAAGAAACAGTTTTCAACCTCCTGCTAGGAGTGGAGAACACAGAAATTTCTGCAGGGCAGAAGAAACTTGTTGATTAAATTTATTAATGAGATTATAAAACAATCTTCTCAGATAATCAAAAGGACTGAACTCAATAATCCAGATGGTCTCTCCCCCTTTGGGCTTCTGTGATTAAATAATCATTAAGTGGGTATCATCCAGAGCCCACACTGGGTGAATCTGAGCTTCGGTGTAGTTTTGAGTGACATTGTACCTGAATGTACAGGCTTGGCATAGAAGAATCAAAGTTAAGAAGGCAGACACTTCAGTTTAGTGTGCTTTGCTCTTTTACTATTTCTAAACACTTGAAATACCTACCACACATATTTCCTTCATAGAGTACAAGCTAAATAGAAGAACTAAAGAACAGTTGCAAAACAGTTACTGACTATTACTATGAACGTGCCAATTTCACTGTTTTATTTCTTGTACTGTTACCCAAAGAAGAGGCCACGTTGAACCAAAATTTGACTTCAGATATTTAAGTGCTGATTTCTACTCTTCTGTTCCTGATTCTACATTACAATTTGAATGCAATATTACCTTTGAGATGTGCAATACTATAGCAGCAGTACACTTTTCTTAACGCACTTAAATACAAGCCAGTTAAGTATCTAACACTGGAAGAACAGATCCTTTCACATCAATAGTCATATCAATCTTTGAAAGCTATAAAAAGGTAATAAAAAAGCATTCTACACTTTCAAAGCTTTCCAATTTCCCCAAGTCTTTTGGATGACCAAAAAAAGGTAAGCAAATGGAAACAAAAATCTGAAATATCCCGCATACATGCACTGGTTTATCATCAGTCACTACTTGCCCTACATGCTCCTATCTCCTTCCCTAAAGACAGTCTGCCAACCACAACACTTCACATCAGCAACCAGCAACCACAGAAACAAACCAGAGCCAGTGCTGTCAAGTTTCCATTCAATTCCACATACGCTCAGCAACAACCGTTCTGCAGGGACTCTCCCATAAAGCAGCTGCCTAACAAACACAAGACTTCTCAAAAACATCAACAAACAAACAAAGAGATGGAAAAGAATGGTGCAAGATGTACTGAGCATTCCAAGTCAGAAAACACAACATCCATGATACTTTTAGACAAATAGGTTTTACCAAAACTACCAAATGGAGATCCAGACAAATCAGTTTATACATAATTTAATGTTTTATTTAGTGATTTTAGGATAAAAGGCAGCACTGCACTAATAGGGTTTGCTACTATCAAGAAAACCTGAATAACTGGAACAGATAAAATCATTAGTGAAGACATAGATGTGCACAAATGGGAAGAACTGGAATGTAGCTTCCTAATATAACTTACAGTCTTAGAAGTTAAAGCAGAAAAGGAAAAGAAAGATCTCCACATATCAGTCAACTGGCAGCACTCACATGTGCTGTCAGTGTGGGCGTCTTCCCTAAATACACAAACAACCTAAAATGCAGAAAACTGAGAAATTTTTACAGCCAAAAAAGCACTTTCGTTGTGTGAGAGCCTCACAAAAGCTCACTCCAGCATACGATTCTGCTCACTGAAATGCAACAAAGATGACTTCATATTGCAAGAGGTGCAGAGAAAACTACAGGATAATCAAAGAGACAGAGAGCCTTTTTAAAGGACTGGACAAAGAGCCCAGCTTGCTTAGCTGAGCAAAACAAGGCTAAGAGGGAATGTGATTTCAGATGAGCATCTCGAGTAAATAATCAAAGGGAAAATAGTACTCCTTAGACTACAGGACACCCGCCTAACTACAGAACAGCAAAAAACCATTCTAAATCACAGCACATTCGTTTGGAAAGCTTCTATCCAACAGAAGTAGAGCTCTAGAAATTTTCAAACTCTGGATACGCGGAAAGGGGAAAAAAGCTTATATGGCTTTGCTATTAACCTTGACCAGGTTATAAACCTTTGTTTTACTGTATGATGTTTCAAGTTGGTTCACAGTACAGAAAGAAGCAATACAGACACGGAAGTAAATGGACACAGGATTAGTTAAGTTTTTTTTATGTCACAGACAGCTCACATCCAATGTTTCACCTAATATTTTCATTATTGCTGTACCAGAAATCAGGTTTGTAAGATACCTCAAGTAAGTGGCCAGACTGGAAAACTACAATACTGGGCTGTACTAATACTGGAAATTATCACAAGGGAGAGGAGTTACTTGGAATATTCCTCCCGACACCCTTCAATAAATTAGTAGCCAAGGAGTTACAATGCACTCAGGAAATTTCTATGGATGACACCAGACTGGAACTATCACCATTACAAAGAGGACTGGGTAGTTATCCAGGAGAGTTCATGGGTTTTGTGAGCTGGAATGCCAGAAAATGGAATTCAATACCACAACATGTGAAATCATGCGTTTAGGGACCAGTAACCTTTTCTGTAAGCTGAGAACTCATCACGTGGAAGCAACATAGGAGGAATGAACAGAGCTGTGAGGTATGGAAATCATCCTCTAAGGATGCTGATGTTTATATGAGCACAAGGAGAGCTCAATATGTTCAGGGAAGAAAAAATGAGAAATTCCACTTGGCTCAGGAAGCCTCTGAGCTGAAATTAGAGAGGCTAGAGTAGGGCTGGGGGAAGTATCACTGCGGAAGAGGTGAATATCATATTCAGTATCAGGTGAATCTTTGGTCTTAAGCAGTACAGTTGAACAGATTTATGTCAAAAAATT
>NW_020897693.1:6194518-6379720 GCF_003984885.1 Neopelma chrysocephalum
GCGGAGGCGCCGGCCGGCTTTGTCCGCCGCTGCCCCGCGCCCGCCCCCCGGACCCGCGTGCGCCGGTGGCCCCGTCCCCGGCGCGGCCGGCGAGGCGCAGCGGCCCCCCGCGGTCACCCCCGCGGGCACCGCCCGGCAGCGAGAGGGTGCTCGGGGTCAGGAGCGGCCCCGGGGGAGGGCGCACATCCCCGGAGACGCTCCTCGCTCGGGAGAGTCTCGTGCTCCGGTGTGGGAGCCGCGTCCGGAACGCCCGGGGGAGGGGGGTGGGATGTGCAGGTGTGAGCGCACCTGGATGCCGCCGTGCCCCGGGGTACGCGCTCGCAGCGGTGGCAGGTGAGGAGAGGCAGACAGGCCGCAGGGACTTTGAACCTTGGGCACACAGGGGACGGTGGCAGCAAGGTTAAAACACATCGCAGAGAGGCAGGAAGAGCCAGGCGACAAAGCAGAGCTGTCACCGGTATCGCGAGGGACCTGTGCCAGCCCCTGTGTTCATCAATGACCTAGAAAAGGCGGGAGTGGTAACATGAGAGAGCCCGCTCAGTGCATTTCAGTGAGGCTCTGCTGGCTCCCATCTCAGACCTGTGACACCAAGATCCGTATAGGTGCTGCTGCACGGGGATGCTACAGCCAAGGATGGAGTTAAGTGCTCCTGGCAAAGCTCTGGGGTCACCCAGAGTGTGGTTTAGGGACAGAGTGGATGGGACAGGCAAGGGATGCTCTGCCGCACAGCAGAGCCCTTAGGCTTCTTACTCTGGTCCTCTGTGCCAGCCAGCAGAGCCAGGATGGGTGCCAGGTGAGGAGTCCTAGCTGGTGCCTTGGCTTGGCCATAGTGGTAGTTGCAGCAGGAGAGGGGGATTGACAAAGCCAAGGGATTCAGGGTGTGGAAATCTCCACCTGCTTCTTTCATTGAGGGTAGCAGTACTGGAGCCAAGCATGGTTCTGGGGGGTTCTTGCTGCTCTGATACTGGGGAGAGAGAAGGATCAAAAAGCCAGGAAGTGGAATGTTAGCTATCTTGGGGTAGAAGGAAGATGTTAAGCAGGGAAAAGACAGGCTGCAAAGAGAGGTAGGAAAGAGTAGATGTGCCTGATTGGGGACAGGTTAGTAAAATAAAACAGAGACCACCTGAGGACATGGCTGTGGAGGAAAGGAAGAACCCCTGCATGCAGGGGGGAGAGCGCTGCAGTACAGGGAAAATGATAATGTTTCCTTTTTCTTCCAGATAACCAAAATAAATAATCAGAAGAAAGTAGGAGGCAGGAAAAACAGCATCGTTGGGAAGAGAGAGGACTTTGCTCAGTTTCACACCAGTTTCAGACAACATGTGGGTAGGGTGCATCAGGATGGCCTTGCATAGACCTCCCTTTTTGGCCACTATTGGAGAAGAGGACACTATACTAGTGTCATCTTCTAACAACCAGGAATGGTTGTTATTGTGAGACACATTGCAGGCTAAATGTTGCAAAGTGGTCTGATTTCAATTGCACATGAGAAAGCATGGGCTTGAAATCAAGAGTTTGGTAGGGGTTTAATGAAAGTCTAGCAGAGTCTTAAACCTGCAGAACTATTGCTAACTTCTGTAGACTAATTTCTCTGACAGTGCACCATCAAAAATTCTTCCTCAGTGTTGTCATCTTCCAATAGTTCACAGAATTTTAGTTTATCTGCAATTATAGAGGAGTATCTTGTAGCCCTTTATCCTAAGTCAGAATTTTTATTAAAACTTCTAATACTAAATCTTCAGTGCTGCTTTTCTTTGAAACTATGTTGGGTTTCCATAGCAAAGTTTTGGAAGCAGGGGGGCTTCAGGGATGGCTTCTGTATGAAGCTACTGGAAGCTTCGCATATGTCCAACAGAGCCAATGCCAGCCAGCTCCAAGACCAAGCTGAGCCCATTGGTGACAGTGGCAGCACCTCTGGGATAATGTATATAAAAAGGGTAAAAAGTTATTGTGCTGGAGGAATTGCAGTCAGACAAGAGAGGAGTGAGCATATGTAAGAGAAACAGCCCTGCAGGCACCAAGGTTAGTACAGAGGGAGGGGAAGGAGATGCTCCAGGTGCCAGAGCAGAGATTCCCCTGCAGCCCGTGGTGCAGACCATGGTGAGGCAGCTGTGCCCCTGCAGCCCATGGAGGTCTGTGGGGATGCAGAGATCCACCTGCAGCCTGTGGAGGAGCCCATGCCAGAGCAGATGGATGAACAAAGGAGTATGTGACCCCGTGGGAAGCCTGTGCTGGAGCAGGGTTCTGGCAGGGACCTCTGGACCCATGGAGGGAGGAGCCCAGAGCTGGTTTGGTGGCGGGACTCATGTCCCCAGGACACACACACACTGGAGCTGTCTTTTCCTCAAGGACTGCACCCTGTGGAAGGAACCCACCTAGATCAGCTCATGAACAACTGCAGCCCATGGGAAGGACTTAGTTGGAGAAGTTCACAGAGAACTGTCTTCCACAGAAGGGACCACAAGCTGGAGCAGGGGAGGAGTGTGAGGAGTCCTTCCACTGAGAAGAAGGAACAGCAGAGGCAATGTGTGACAAACTGACCACAACCACCATTCACATCCTCCTGTGCCACTGATGGGGAGGAGGTAGAGAATCAGGAATAAAGTTGGAAGAAGGCAGGGTGGGGGAAGGTGTTTTTAAGATTTGATTTTATTCTTCAATATACTATTCTGATGTGATTGGTAATAAATTAAATTCATTTCCCCAAGTCGAGTCTGTTTTGCCCATGATGGTAACTACTGAGTGCTCTCTGTCCATCCTTATCTTGACACACAAGTCTTTCATATTTTCTCTCCTCTGTCCATTTGAGGAGAGGTAGAGACAAAGTGGCTTTGGTGGGTACTTGGCATCCAGACAGCATCAACCCACCACAGAAGCCCTGACAAGTCTGAGTCACTGAGGTAATGTTGTGGTTCTGTGAGTTATCACAGAACTTGCAATAGGGTCAGTTCTCGTGCAATTACAAAGTAAATCAAATACAAGTTGCTTAGTGTCATTGCATGTTTAGGTCTGTGCAGAAGAGATAAGACAAACTCTTGCTCTGGAGAGATTAATTTGCCTTGATGCTATGAAGCAAGTCTTTCGTGCTCCGTCAGCTGCATGAACTCATTGAATTGAGCTTGTAACTCCACCACAGTTTGGCCACTGGACCACCATGACAAAATAGGCTTCTGCACTTCATATGAATAGTAACTTAATTGAATAAACATTATTGTGGTTTGGATTTCAGGTCCTAAAAGCATCTATACTGGATCAAACTAAATGTCTGGTTAGCCTAATATTCCGTCTTGTGTCCCAACAGGAGCAGGTTTCTGTGAACCTGTCCAGACTACAGCCCACATAACTTCCAGCCAGCCAGTAGCAAAGTGTTCCTAATGTTCAATTTACCTGAGCTGTGTATGAAGAATCACCTTCTTCTGTTTGCTTTGAACTCAGATCCTATTTCATTGATTCCCCTTGGTTCTTAAAATGAAAGAGATAGTGGTCATCTAGTGCAGCCTCCTGCAGAGTCAGCATTGAATTTAGACGAGGTGGCTCAGGCCTTTGTCCAGGTAAGGGTGTGAAAATGCTCCAAGGACAGAAATTCCACAGCCTCTCTTAGCAACTTATTCCCATGTTCTTCGGTGAACATACTTTCCTTATATCAAGTTAGAAACTCCCTTTTTCGATTTGTCACCCTTGTCATATGACCAGGTATTGAGTTGATGCATCATGTTGCCTGTGGTATTAGCATATTATCACATACATCTGTTAATTGCAGGTAAATACATTATTGAAAAAGCATGTTTTATTACAGTAACTTGCAGAGCTCTATTCTAAAAGTAAGATCAAGATGAAAACTTACCCTAGATTCGTACAAGTTCACAAGCTGACTTGTGTTGGGCCTATCAGGAGGTAGGTTTATGATTTAGATCCCTGGAGGAAGAATGCCTCCAGGCATCATTCATTAATAAGATTACCAGATTCTTCTGATTTTTCCTTTCTTTTTTTTGTTTTTCCAGGCTCTGGTTCCAGTCCTCCCTGGCTAATCTCAGCCACTTTTCTATTACATATCACTCATTGCTCTCTAGAGGCACTGTGTGGAAGAAACTATTTGAGGTAAAATTAGGAGTTTAAGGCCACAATATCAGGAACTCAGCTAAAGGTTGTGAAATATGTTCTTCAACAACATTAAGGGTCTAATAAAAGCTGTGAGATTCGAGGCTCCCTTTGTTTATAACTGTGTAATTCAAGGAGACATGATGAGGTCCCTGAATACTGCAAGTTTGAATCCACATATGGCAGCTTTATAGGAATGTGTTACTAATGTTGCTTGCTCTGTCTGCATCCCCTGGGAACACTTTGGATGAATTCATTAATTTTTTTTCTGCCTTGGGAGAGCAGTGGTATATATTTTAAAGTATGTCAAAATCTGTGTCTACACTTTCATAGAAACATAAAATCACAGAATGGTTTGGGTTGGAAGGGACCTTAAAGATCATCTAGTTCCAACCTTCCCATCATGGGCAGGGACACCTTTCACTAAACCAGGTTGCTCAGAGCTCCATCCAACCTGGCCTTTAACCCTTCCAGGGATGGGGCATCCACTGTTTCTCTGGACAACCTGTTCCAGTGCCTCACCATCCTCACAGTGAAGAATTTCTTTCTAGTACCTAATCTAAACCTGCCCTCTTTCAGTTTAAAATTGTTACCCTTTTTCCTATCACTACATGCCTTTGCTATTTCCAGAGTAAAATCACTGAATACGAACATCCTTTCTGTGTCATCCCTTTCCTTTCTTTTCAGCCCTTGCCCTTACAACCCAGCTTCACCCTGTCAATGGCAAAATCCAAATCTTTTCATTTTCTCTTTCTTCCACTTCTATTACATACATTGCCACCCCTTGCACAACTTAGGTCTGCAGGTTTCTCTGCACTTTTTCAACCCTTCATGTGGTATAACTTTTAACAAAACATGGAGTAGGAATCTGCAAATAATGCTGGAAACACTATATAAAAATAATAATAATAAAAAAAGTATAATTTCCATCAGTCACAATTAGATCTAGTGTCTAGGAGGTTAAAGAATCACAGCTGGACTTCAGGCTGCCTTGTACTCTAATGATCTATTTCCTATTTTCCTGAGAATTGAATACAATTGAATTTGATGACTTAGAGGCTGCTGCTGTTTCAGGAAACTTAAATGAGGTACAATGCATAGAAAAGCCTGCTAGTTATGACTTTTTCATCATGGCCTGTACATTTTATAAAGGGCAAGCACAATCTATAAAAGGTGCAAGGCCAGACCAGAGGCAGAGCATTTGAGGAGCATTGAATTTCAATTATTAAATCTTGGTTAAGAAAGTTCATAAGACATAATGCAAAACATGTAATATGCCTTTTAGCATGATTTTGCAGCTCTGCTCAGAACAGCTGAGAATTAAAACCACAAAAGGTTTCATGGTAAGACAGATTAATTTGCAAGACAATTTCAGAGCAATTCATTTTCTGATTATACTGAAATATAGGTTATGCAACCAAATTGTTCTTCAAGATTGTGCAGTGCAATTCCCATCCAGCAGTGGCAAGTGCTTAAGAGACCAGAAATCAATACCCTGATTCTTATAGGTAGAAGAATATGTTAATCAGATGATAGGGAAATACAAAATATGAAAGAGGTCTTGAAGGCATTAGGCAAATCCACATTCCTGGAAAATTTTCAGTGCCATTACTCGAAAACTACAATGCTTTTTCAGATGATGAAAAAACTTCACTAAGGAATCACCATGGAATATTTGTTCGAATTGGGGAAAACAACTTTCAACTGTTGGATTCCCAAACAGCATGGGAAAAAGCCATTTCAGGAGAACAGTACTAATGATTCCAAAAATAGCACAAGAAGAGGAACAGATTCCTTTGTCCCTGGCTAACTCAAGGAGATTTGCTGAGGTCCCCAATTGCTGCAAATTTGAACCCACAAAAAATGGTAGACTTCACACACTTCCAGATAGCTTGCCTTCAAAAGGAATTAGAGAGAAAAAGGGAATGTATGTAATGGATTACTTAATGTCAGTAATTTAGTAAAGAATAAAAATATTAGTATATAACAGAACTCCCCAATAATTTGGAAGAGAAAAAATGGCCATGCACAGCTAATACCTGTGTCATGCTGTAGGATAAAAGAGCACTATAAAGAGAGGATCAAACATACAGAAAGATTTGCTTTATTTTCGAGTTTCAAGTCCAAAAGTTGTTTGCAACAAGAAGAGGACAAATTAAAAATATTCAAGTCAAAGAAAGGCCAAATATTACCTTACTAGATAAGGAAAGCAAGCAAGATAACAGAAAGATCATTATTGTATTATTTCAAAATTAAAATGCAGTTGATGGGATCCAATACATACCAATCAATTTTTTTTCCATG
This sequence comes from Neopelma chrysocephalum, assembly GCF_003984885.1. NCBI lineage: Eukaryota > Metazoa > Chordata > Aves > Passeriformes > Pipridae > Neopelma > Neopelma chrysocephalum. The sequence continues at coordinate 6,200,921 of NW_020897693.1, forward strand.
TTCATCCATGTCAGGGCAAGTAGAAATCAGCTTGATTTATGCAAGATAAATTTGAAGATAGAAATAAATAGAAATATCCCCAAATATGAGGAGCAAAACCACATAAGTAGGAATGTCATGGCATTTCCTTCATCACCAGTTTCTGAAGGCTGGCCCAGACAAAGCTTCTGGCAGGGGGATTCTCAGTATACTTATTTTGATTTAGATCAGGAACTATGAAGAGATGACCTCATAAGATCCCTTTTAGCCCAGATTTCTATGAAAACAAAAGCTGATTCAAAATGTTAAGAATTTTAGAAATAGGTGGATGTCTAAAATTGTCATCGCATGATATGTACTAAAGAACACTATTATGGAGTGGCTGACTAGTTCACGGGAAGAATTCATGGCAACCATTTGAATTTAAAGATTTCTGTTATTTACAAGGAGAGGAAGGACAATCCCTGATGTAGTTAAGAAAGATAAGCAACTTGCACAATGGTACTCCTAATGACATGACTAAATATGGAGTGCATGCTCATTCCAGACCTGGAATGTTTTCAGTTGAAACTCATAATCCACAGAAGCCAGGAGAGCCAGACACAATGTAAGGCAGCAAGAGTCACAAGATAGGTACGAAAGTTAGGCACACCATCTGCAAGACATCACTCAGTTCCAGCCTAAGTACTTTCCAGGACAGAATTAATACATATTAATACAATGCCAAATAAATCTTGAACAGAACAGAAAAGGTACTGTCATCAATAGACTGTGGTTTGGTTTTTTTATAAGTACAACATTAAATGAAACATCTTTTGCATTTTTTGCACAGGACAATTTATGCTGTGGGGAAAGTGATGGCAAATGTTAGACAAAAAAAGACTTTCAGAGCCTGTTTCCCTTGCAATAGATTGAGAAGTCTCCCTAAATTTCCATGGGACTAATGTCAGGCAGTAGAGTTCTATGAGCACCAGAAGATAAATATAGCTGATAAAATAAGAAAGATTAAATAATGGTAAATCCATTGTTGAGGGATTTCCAAATACGGAAAAAGGAATTATTCATTTTCCTGGCCACTGGAAAGAATATAAACAAGTTCAAATTGTATCCACAGTTCCTTTGAGGAAGATATGGAGCATGACATTGTACAAGAATAGTTTTCAGGCTCACTGTGTCATTGTGATCTGACTGATGACTGCACACAGGCATCAGCCGAGACAGTGACACTGCTGAGCAAGACAGATGGGAAAATGACATTGAGAAGGCAACACTCGTGCTGCATAACAAATCCAAACTTCTCCTTCCAAACCATGCTGAACTCTCCTAGGAGTAAAAAAAAAGGTAATTATCTTTACTTAAAAGGTTTTCTTTTCCAAACCACTGTCAGTTTTTAAAAGTATGTTCATGCTGCAAGTACCTTTTCTGGAATCAAGAAGATATCTTCAAAATAATTCTATTTTCCTTACAAATTTCCTTCCTGTTTAAAGATATCCTACTGTTTCATCTTTTAGATGCATATATCTGAATATATCTAATTACCTCTCTCACCAGAATATCCAATTGTCCTAAAGAATTATAGTCATAGAATTGAGTTAAGCATGTCCCCTGAAATACACAAAAATGCATGCAAAAGCAAAAATGAATGAATGCATTTCCTAATTACTAAGTCAATTTACAATTTCCTGTCACACAAGCTTTTATGATTACTATATTTAACACAGTCCTATCGCTTCTTCTCTTCATTTTCTCTCTTTTGCATTTCTCAAAGTCCCAATAATTTACATACCCAGCACCTAGGATACTCAGACTAAGATATATTAATTAATTAATATTTAATTAAAAATTAAATAAATAGTCACAATTTTGTCATGGCACGTCTTATCATTCTAAACAGAGGTGACAATAGTCAAATTGCTGCACAATGTTCAAGTTACTTGTGGAAGGGAGAAATACAGAAGAACAATTATGTGCCAAAGTCACTTACAAGATCATTTCCAGAAATGAAAACTTGTGGGTCTTTTTCTTATTTTTTGTCAAAGGACACTGTAAGCCTGGCAGCACTGAGAAGCCCTTAGTTCTTCAATATTGATATACCTGAAGCTATCAACATTTGGTTTGTTTTAAAGCAGACACTTGAAGTCATTTCCATGTTTATGAACACAAACAGGCTCACTGTCATCCCATGGCTATGGACACCCGAGTATGAAGAAGATCCTTTTTTAAGGAACAGGACAAATGGAAAGACAGACATTAGTGACCTCTGAGACTAAAAACTTCAAAATTTTAAATCAAACTGTTCAATTCTCTGATGTTTCCTCACAAATTATGCATTTTATTTCCTTCCCCAACATGAGATACCTCACTTCTTTATTCCCATCAAAGCTTTTTTCCCCCAGCTTTGAGTCCATGACTGTTATTACCCCTTTTTTCCAGCCCCTCTGGCAACTGCCATTACCATATTTGCCCCTTTTTTTGGAATATTTTACATACCACATTCAAGGCAAGGAGAATGTCACATATTCCCAACCATATTCACTAAGACATTTTTTCTAAAGAAATTAAAGACCCCTGAATTCACTCTCCAGGCTTCTCCTGAAGTTTGTTCTTCATTTGCTTTGCAAGACGCAAAACTTCACCCCTGATTCCCCTTCATAGTAATACAAACTAACACATTCAACAGGATGTTTTCAAATTTGAATGTGTCAAAGCCTTTGATAAAGCAGATTTTCACTTCATTTTTCTTAATAAACCCATAAATAGCTTGCTGCTGCTTAGTAGATCACTTAACACATGTCTAGGCATACTAATAGCAATCCCCACACAAGACTCCAGACAAAATTCAATTTTAGCATCTTCGGCCCTATCTTTCCAGAGATGTTACTTTCTCAGCATGCTTCTAACTCACCAAGGTGTCAGCCCTCTTCCTAAATAAGCTTTTGCCAGGCAGAACAATCTCTTCTGGCTGTGGTCTCCCAGTTCCTCTTTCAAAGACCTTTGCAGGAGAATCTGCTTGGCTCCAGAAGGAGATAACCGAGAGTTAACCATCCTCCTTGATTTTTCTGGTAACATGAAGTGTACATACCTCATCACACTTTTCAGTATCCGACTTCCTTCCGGTTTCTTCCTACTTTCTGTTACGATCCTAGAAAGTGTGCCTTCTTGACAATCCCCCACATCTGTTTTTGCCTCTTCCTATGCTGGGCTCAGGTCATTCCGTGGTTTTACAGTCTCCTGCTACATACCTGTATCCCTTCCACTCCTGGTTTCAATGATTTGCAACAGCAATCAGTTTGCAAAGGCAATGCAATAAACCATCTGTATGTGAGCATGACATAACCAGTAGCTATAGTAACAGGAAAGCATGCTTTAAACAAAAAATGAAAAACAAACAAAAAAATCTGAGCAATATCGCTCATCTTTTCCTCCATCCCCAAGTATTGCATGGCTCCATAAATATCCTCTTGTGTTCCTTCACCTAATTACATCTTCCCCTAGCCCAAAACAGAGTGAGATACAAATAAAACTTTATTTTGCTTGGTTGAAGGAGGGAAAATAAATAAATAATAACACACAACAAAACTAGAAAGAAAAGCTTGTCTCTTTCCAGAAAAGAAGAAAAAATAAATCTGTAAGTTGCAAATCCAGGACAGGCAAAATTGTCGCTATCCCTGTTCTGCCTTATTTGCTGATACAGGAGCAGCCTTAGGACTCTTGTGGGCTGTGAAATTAATTTCCATTGTTCCTTTTTTATTGTCTTGTTTCCTCAGTAATCTCCCCTGCCTGCAATGAACCATCAGCATGACCACTGTGTCTCAGTTCCATCTCACATGTAAGGGGATTGCATAGTATTTATTCTTACTCCTCAAAAAGATGGATGGGGTGCAGATGTGAGGCTCATACTTTTGAGTTACAAATGGGTCTTCAGGGCAGCATTGCCAAAGGCTTCACCCAGGGCTGAGGCATCATTGACTGACTGCACCAATCCCCAAATCCTGAGCATGGGGGTGGATTCACAGGGCCTTGGCACCCAGCATGGGACCCAGCCATGGGGATGAGAATTCAGAGGACCCTCCCTGCTGTGCTGGACGCACACACAACCAGCCCCTGTAATGCAGCTCCCACCTGAGGCAGCTCTGTGGGTGCAGATCCCCAGGGAGTCCTGGGAGCAGTCTGGGAGGTTAGCAAGGGTTAGACATATTCCCCAGCATGGTGCTGTGCTGTCTACAGAGATGGCTTCAGACCCTGCAGCAGTAAGGCCACGTGTTGGTACTTGTGACACAGCTCACTGTTACAGAGAGCTGGAGAGCAATTTCTAATAATGCAGAATAGCATAGGTAAGTTTTAAAACACAGATATGAAAAGAAGAACTTTCTGCAAGTTCTTGAGAAGAGCTCTTGAATCTGAGTGGATTGAGTCAAGGTATTATAGAAAATATGGGGGTTTTTTTAACCACTCCCCTAGAGTAGGTGGACTTCCACAGAAAAGACAAAAATAGATTCAGGGCCTCAGCTTACTTTAGCACTAAAAAGGTCAGCAGGGTGCAAAACACTGTTCAGTAAATTATAGCACTTATACCTGTGCCACACATTTTCATTCCTGCTTTTTGAAATACGCGTGTCAAAATAGATAAAAAATACAGACTCAGTTCATACCCTAAAAAATTATTATTTTATATAAATTAAAAGAAACTATCCTTATTTACTGCAGTATTACCTTCCAAAAATTATTTTTTCTTATTTGATGCTTCCTTCCTTGAGGGAGTAGAACTATTCCATATATCTCTTAAATGCATACAAATTTGTTAATGTTCACAATAAAACCCACCTGAAATAGATTTCCTTTTAATCAGTGAAGTAAGTAGCCATGCAATTATGTATTTCAGCAAGTTATAGCCTGATATTTATCAAACTGGAACATTATTATGCCTGATTCAATTTTATACATTGACATCTCTCCATTGTTATTGATTAATGGTTAAAACTCTCTAAGGTTGTTATAAAACACTGTTAGAAATAACTTTTATTATTTAGATACATAATGAATGTGATCTCTACAAATGATGAATTATATCCCACTCCTTAATTACAGAGTCCTCTGAAATCTAATTTAAATAGTAGCTAAGCAGATTAAATTCAAAAACAAGAACAATAGCAAGGCAGTTGGCAAAATGATGAATGTATGGGGTTCTTTTCTCAGCACTGTATAGTTTTTCCACAGATTGTTTTGTAAAGTATAATCTTTCTCAATATCTTATTAGATGGCTGTAATCTGGATTTACATATTGATTCATTCAGTTTCAATGTCAATCAAAACACGAAAATTTAATAAAAAACAACTCTAATTGTTCCTCAGAGACTTAGCAATAATTACTGACATACCATCTCAGTGAAGGAGATGTCTTTAATGTGCTCTGTTTTTCAAGCATAACAATTGTACATTTCTTTTGGGCACTGTGTACTTCTCAAATCAGCGTTTCACTCACCAAGATGTTGAAGGCTGCCTTAACAACATATCATACAGGGGCTACACTTGATAAAATTGAAACTGTATTCTGTCAACAATAATTATGTGGGTGTTTTGCTCATTTCCTGCTATAGCTGTCCCATGGCAACAGAGTAAAAGCAGCACTCATTTTTTAAATACATAAACGACTCCTTAGATGACACATTTCTGGCTCAGGTTTGGCAAAGGCGTGGTGAAAACAAAGACTTTTTTGAGAAACTATCACAACTACTTCCACTATATGCAAATCTGTAGGGAATGTGCTAATTCCCAAGTGGAGGGTGCAGCTTTGGTCTAGTAGTAGCAGTAGTGGCCTGAGGCATTTCCAGAGATCAATAGCAAGGCAACATTTGCACTTCAGGCCATTCTCTCCACTTTTTGGTGGATTTCACAAGAAATGCCTGAACCAAAGGTCATTATTCCACTTAACCCTGCCTTTGGGGTTTTTGCTGCTAAGGAAAATCAGATAAAATCCAAGTTCCACTTTTTATCAGAATTATGTCCATCTGGAGTGCTGAAAAAACAGCAGGTGGTATTGATGATTTATTTTGTCATATAAAGTCTGGAAAATAATTATTTTGGTACATGGGAAATTAGCTTTGCAATTTTCAGTTTTAATAGTTTTGAGAATATTTACTTTTCTAAGATTATTTTGTGGCTTGTGAATCAAGATGAAGATAAGTAGGTATTGTACAGACAGTTTGTAAAGCAGTTACAAGATAAATTAGGATACTGCAGGTTTTACCTTCAGGTCTGTGAACATCTAAGCTCTGATGTAGTAAAACCTGATGGCAGGATCAAGTGCACCTACAACTCCAGCCATTCAAATATTATCTTCGCTGAGAAAATTAGCAAAAATGACACCATTATGGTTATTTTTTCTTACTGTGAGCACCCTGACTAAACTTGTTTCATTTAAGTTGATACTAATGTAACAAGAAACATCTGGAGATTAACAACGTGGATCAGATTCAGGCTGGATTTTTAGAAGGAACCATTTAATAACCTACCATATGTCCCTGGAAACATCCTTTCTTTTAATTTTAACATTCCAGAGGGATTTTAAGAACAAAATGTAGCATTATCCAAGTGTAAGATCCATAGATATATGTAAGATATATGCATTTAAGCTATGTCTATAATAGAGTTCAGTGCACAACTGTTTTGCCCTAGGGGAAATAAACACAACTCAAAGCAAGGCAACATATAATGTCAAGCTATAGATTGGTATGTTAACAAAGCCTAATGTTCCTGGAATGCTGAGAGTGAATCTTACACTAGCCACATCAATTGTCTTTTGTATAGTCACATGGATGTGAAGGAAACCAAGAGTGTTTGCTATCAGCATCTGATTAACCACTGAATTCTAACCATAGTTTTGGAACAAAGAACAATTTCATTTGATGCCAGCCGTTGTCTGTAGCAGTGAAACAGCACAGTTTCCATTAGAGGACGATGAATTTTAGTTCTGATAAGATGTGGGGATGCAATGTTAACCTAAGCCAAATGAATATTCATATAGGAAAGTGAAAATAGGTGTCAAGGACTTGCTGCACTTAAGTCCTTGGTTACATGAAAACTGTACACCATTCAACAAAACAACAAGGTTTCTAATGATTACTTTCCCCATATAATTTATTCATCTATTCCAGAGCAGTGTTTCGGGGCTTAATGAGTATTTGTAAAGCTCTGGCTGAAATGCACTCTCTAAATGCAAAACATTATACCATTTACAAAGAATGAAGTAGTGTAGATTACTGGTTCAAAAAAGCCACTAAAGCTCATCAACATGTGCATTTGAAGGGTGTATTACTTCACCAGCTAGGAAAGCCCCCTGTTAATGTCCTGTACAGTTGAAAGGGTAAGTGTGCTTCCTTCCCACTGAATCCACTCTAATATGCAGAGACAAAGGAAAAGTTGAGGAACTTTTTGTCTCTTCTCTTATTTCATCCCATTTCACCCTTATTTTTCCCATATGGGGCAATCCCATATCACATCTCAAAGAATTTCTAGGAGAATAAATAAACAATATTAAGCAGCAACAGTGGTTCCTTTGGAAACAGCTTTTCTTCATTTCTAAAAAGTTATAGTTATCTTACTGACTTGGTCCAAATCTCTTCTCTTTGTCCTGTGAGTTCAAGCACTTTTATCACTATCACTAACATCGAGAGGAGAGTGCTGGAACACCAGGATAGCTGAGCTCTTTTGGCCCATCTCTAGCACCTTGGCATCTTATTCATAGAATCATAGCATGGTTTGGGCTGAAAGGGAACTTAAAGACCATTTGGTTCCAACCCTCCCATCATGGGCAGGGGCACCTTTCCCTAGACTAGGCTGCTCAGAGCCCAATCCAATCTGGCCTTTAACACCTCCAGGGATGGGGCATCCACAACTTCCCTGGGCAACCTGTTCCTGTGCCTTACCACCCTCACAGTGAAGAACTGAAGTCATCTCTTGTTCCTTGCTTGCGTGGTCTTGTTTCTCCTTGGAAGATCATTAAATGTCTATTAAAAAATTGAGATTTTCAAATGTTAATTTTCTTAAACTATAATTTTTTTTCTCTGTACTCTATGATAGTTGCATTATCACTAATAATAAAAACTCATTTAACACTAACAATGGTAAAGAATAGTTCCACTAATTCTAGAGGAAATCCAGGACTTCATAAGACCAGGGTTTAGCATGAAAAGAGAAAGATCAGGCACAATAAAGATTCTAGGATTAAGTAGTCCTTCTTTCCACGTTAACTAACTGTTGCCCAAACACTTTTTCCTATATCTTGCTGTGCACAATAAATGAGAAATCGGGAAAGGCAAAACCTTGGCTTTTAATATCTCTGACCTTTCTGCCCATTAGCCCATCTTTCCAAACCTATCAATGGTGGCTATTTCTAGAATGGCTCTTTGCTCATACATGGCATCTACTGCATCTTGGGACACAGGAGGGGGAACAGTTTATATTTATATGGGTCAATGTCAATGTACAAACAAAAGATAAAGCTGTCAGTGATTCATGGCAGACTCATGGACAGAAAAGGATAGACATTATTGCTACGTTCCTTTTATTAAATGAGCCAACTTGGAAGTTCAACACCATTTTTCCTCATTAGCCAGGCATAGTAACTAGTTTGGCTAAAATAGAATCTAATAAGCAGGAGTCAGTGTGGAGACTGCATTCTGTTGGGAAGGAAAAATTAAAAAGTTTTAAAAAATTGCCCAGGAGAAACACGACTGAAATTCCAGCTTATACCAATTTCCTCAGCAGTACTGTACTGTATACACAGATAATATTTATAGAAACTAGCAGAAATAGGCATTATGTTAATTAAAATGTGTTGTAGCCTAAGATTGCATTTTATTAATTCCTGTTTGCAAGAAGGTCATGTCTAATGATTTCCTCTCGGAGTTACTGGTTTTAGCAATTGGACCATTAAAAATTTTGATTCTTGTTCTACTTGTAAAGTTATTCAGATTCTTGCAAACAAAAGTGCCAATTCCCTGATCTTTCAGTGTTCTTTTTAAGTTTTTGCCCCAGTGGGATTTTCTTTTTCTCAAGGGAAAACAGCTGCACATACAACATCAGGAACTGTAATTAATTTTGCATCGGTCTAGAGTAAAAGCCATGTATCCAGATAACCAGGATACTCCAGCATTACAAATACCCAGGATAAATTACTGTAACAGCCCAATACCATTCTCAATTGCCTTATCACGGCTTTACTACAGCTGGTACAAATATATAAATCCTTGTGAAGACTCAATGTTGAATCACACTGTAAATGCATATTAAAATATGAATGACATTTTACAGAAAATCACATATTCAAAGGGATTAAGGAGATGTGAATTAAAAAATAACCACCACCTTTATTTAAATGCCTTGGGGAGTGGGAACATCCTGACCACTGTCAAGAGAGTGCATTAAAATCTCATATTTTAAAACATTTTGGAAGCATGCAGAAACTCTGTAGAGAACATCAGAATGGTTAGATGGATAGGCAGAAACACAAAGACACGTTACCAATGTATCTGTTTGAATAACAGGCAATGGTTTGTCATTAATCTATTCAGAATACATCTGTGTCTAGTATCACTAGTAACACTAGCACATAACACACAGCACATTCCACCCTTCTAAGTAATATTAATAAGTCTCAAACCCTTCTAAGTAATATTAATTAATCACATTACTGACCTGAGTTTACAGAGGGATCAAACTGAAGGGAGCTAACCAGTTAAACGCATGTAGTCAGTGCTGGAAGGAGTGGGGGGAACCTGAGTTTCTTTGAAGTTCATCTCATCAGCTGTATAGATATCATGATTAATTCTTCTAGATTTACTGGTAGGACATCCAGTCTTGGAGGCACTGAAGCACATGCTCAACTTGACTTAGATTCAGCCTTTGAAGTCAATGAGGATGTTCACCCAGGTGACACCAGGTATGTGAACAGATGCCCATAACATCAGGCTCTCACAGTCTCAATTGTCTCCCAGCATACAAAAAAGGGGCTCTATGACCTAATTCCATTCTCCTACAAGAATCGTAGAATCATAGAATCAGCTGGATTGGAAGGGACCTCCAAAATCATCAAGTCCAACCCTTGATCCACTACCGCCATGGTTACTAGACCATGGCACTAAGTGCCACATCCAGTCTCATCTTAAAAACCTCCAGAGATGGAGAATCCACCACTTCCCTGGGCAGCCCATTTCAATGCCTGATTACGCTCTCTGTAAAGAATTTCTTCCTAATACCTAACCTAAACCTCCCCTGGCAGAGCTTAAGACTATGCCCTCTTGTCTTACTGATAGTTTCCTGGGAGAAGATACCGACGCCCACCTGGCTACAACCTCCTTTCAGGTAGTTGTAGAGAGTGAGGAGGTCTCCCCTGAGCCTCCTCTTCTCCAGGTTGAACAACCCCTCAGCCTCTTCTCATAAGACTTGTGCTCAAGTCCCTTCACCAGCCTTGTTGCTCTTCTCTGGACCTGCTCCAGCATCTCAATATCCTTCCTGAACTGAGGGGCCCAGAACTGGACACAGTACTTGAGGTGTGGCCTCACCAGCACTGAGTACAGGGGAAGAATCCCTTCCCTGGACCTGTTGGCTGCACTGTTCCTGGTACAAAATCAGTGCTGTGCATCTTACAAAACATTTGGCCATGCCTGGCAGAGCTATGTAGTGCGTGGGGGACGAATTACAGAACTTCACACCTATTTTGTACGCGCTAAAGGTTATTCATTTAAGTTCCTCTGTGTATTTGGGACAATATCAGTACCCATGGTGATTGAAAGCATCTTGTGGTACCAGCATGTGCAGTGGTTCTTTCTTGTGGGTGCTTTTAAAGGTGCATCCTCCTCTAATTCAAACACAAGCTTAGGTCTCCCTAGTGATTAATGCAATATATTGGCACAAGAAGTGCAAACATCTGTAATCATGTCTCACCAGGGGTGCCTGATGACCTAAGAACAAAGAGCAGGTACATTGTAAAAAGTGAGGACAAGGGGAGCAGAACGAGAAATGCAGCTCCTCCCTAACAAAACAGGGATCCAGACAGATTTCCAACATTCTTTGAATTTTGCTAGTTTTACGTGTCCTGAATTTGTTCTACAGTTTAAAAATCCTCTTGTTTTGACATTTGCCTAAGCAGGAACGTCATTCCTAGCACCTGCTTTTGAGCTCCCGCAGGAAAGTCTGTCAGTGAAAGTAGCTGTCATCTAAAGAGGCAGCAAATCAATGTCAGAAAACTTGTTGATCAACTTCCTGCATTCCTTTTCCCTTAAGAAAGGCTTTTTCAAGGAACAAGAAAAATCAGATGCATACCAAAGGTCACAGTCAATGTTTTCTAGAAAATTTTAAAATTTAAGCTTCTACTAAGGCTTTGTTCACATAAATAAATATCAATGTAACTAAATTCCTTTAGCAATTTACTTGATACAGTGCTATACTCCTGCTGTGGGGACATGTCAGATAATTTAAGACAGTCTAAAAAAATAGGTGTATTGTTTTTACCAAGAGCAAGGGCACATGACTGAGGACATAACTGCTGTTATGACAGTGCCCAGGCCAGCAGCACAGCAATGGTGAAAAGATTTAGGGGCTAAACAGCATATACACTTTACCTGTAAGTGAAAAAAAGTTGCTGTTCTTTCCCCAAGCTTGTGTGGCATTTCTCAGTCCTTGCAGGTGACCTGGGGCACTCAAACATTTCACTCTTTCCACCTGCCAGTGACCTAAGTTCTCTTTTCCCTTATCCTCCCCTAAACTGACCTGAAGTAAATCCTGCCTCCAGATTTGACCCATACCTTGAAGCAGCTTCTCAAAACAATGCAGTTGCAAAATATACAATTGTTATCTGCAGATAAGGCCCAGTGTATCCTACAAAGCTTTGATAATATAGTTTGTCAGATAAGAATGTGAAAAGAAATCCAAACCTTATCTTCTATGTCTACATTGGCAAAATTACAGAATATTTTGTTGGTTTTCAGGGAAGTGGGGAAATAAGCCCAGCAGAAAAATTTCCCTGTGTGACATGCTGCATCTTCCATATGGCTTTCTTCTATCCTGGCTGCACCAGCACAGGCAAAGTAATAATACTTACAAGTGTGAGATATGCAGGTTTTATAACAGCATTCCAGTGGGTGTAATTGCAACTAGTTTTAAGGCAGAACTTGGCAGGTTTAGGAAATAAACTGAATGCTGTTGTACCTGTGATAGCAGGAGGCTGGGTGCAATAATCCACAAGGCCCTCTATTTCAAAGTAAAAAAGAAAATGAACGCAGTGAAATCCTGCAAAAAAAAAAAAAAAAAAAGAGCCAATCTTCAGAAAGAACAACAGCAGAATGAAACTAGTTACACATTAGCCAGCACACGTGGCTTCCGTGGCTGGATTGCTGGAGCTCGGAGAGAAGAGCATGAGCCAGCAGGGCCAGGGCAGTCACTGCCACGTAATATCTCCTTTGCAACACAGAATAAGAAAATATTGCAAAACAGGCAGGAAAAAAATGAAAAAAAAAAAGTAAAAAAGCAGCCTTTCTCCATCCCCACCCTGTTTCCCAGAAACATAGCAATCTTGGAAAAAGAGGGAGAAGGGAGATAATATTTTCAGGGATGGCAATGCATCCACAGTTCCTAGCAGCAGACAGACTGAGCAGGCTATTACTTATGGTGCTGTAGAGACCTCAGTTGCACTCAAGGTACGACTGACAGTGTGTCGTGAAAACATGTGCTGATATCATTCCTATCTGGAAAAGAAGGCGCCTTTCAAAAGACAAGATAGACACAAAGCAAGAAAAGAGATGGAAAGTAATTTATCAAAAGGTTGAGTCAACATCCACCGGAAGCAAATGTAGCCTCCTGAATGTATGTAAGTGCCCTGTCTACTGCCTAACCCTTCTGTCTTACTTTCCTGCCTTTTACCTCACATTCTTCAAACCCAAACCCACTAAGTGGAAATCCACTTCAGCGAGACTGTGGTGGGTATGAGGACCCAGGGGTAGATGCAGAACCACACAGAACCTCTGAACCAAGGAGCAATATGTGGCTTGTTCTGCAGAGGGTGTAATATTAACCTTAACCCCAGTAGGAAAAGGGGTCTGACATCCCCAGGAGAGAGTTACACAACTCTAACTGTACTACATAGGCCTGGAGGTGGAAGAGGGAACACAATAATGTGTTAATTCTGAGAAACAACAGTTTTCCTCATCCTGAAAACCTGCTTGGATATTTTGGAAATTCTGAAAAGCAGGGAGAAGCTTCTTGCTTTGAAACAAGCAATATTTCTGCTGTTTTCACTAAAGAGTGAACCCTCCTCCTTGAAGTCCTTCTGCAAGTTGCCTTATCATTTCCACTGAATGAGATTTCAAATCTTGAACAGAAAAGAATTAGATGCAACTTAAGGCCACCTAAAACTGCCAGTATGTCCGAAGTGGCATAACAATATTCCTCTGTGGATAGGAGAGAAATTTAGCTATAAAAGAATGTATGCACTGTGGATTATTTGTGAAGTTTATGTTTTACTAAAATTGCCTTGCAAAACATTCTGATTTACATTTGGTGGCATTTTTCATCCAAAGGTGTCATTGACATAAATATTTAGTATACTCCAGCCAAAAAAACCATAACAGAAAATCAACATGCAAGGCAGAGAGCAAAGGACCAATTCAGATCCCCTTGGAATTTTCTTAGGAATCAAAAGCCACTTGGAGTAAACATTTGCCAGCTCAACAATTACAAATGTCCTATACACATCACTCTAATAGCCTCTGTAATAATTGACAGAGCACAATACCTAGAAAAGATGCCAGCTCATCACAAATATGAGGCTGTTGAGAGGATTAAGCATAATCCTGTCTCACCAATAAAGAAAATAAAAAATGGAACTGTGTTGTGTTGAATAGCACAGAGTCAAAGATAAAGATACACTTATGACAAGCTTTTGGTGAGTTTTTTGCCCGACAGAGCTTCACTGAGAAGGTCATGCATGAATTCTGAAAAAAATGGCACTATTACAGAGGAATGCCAGGCAAAGCAGGAAATAATCTTTAATTAATTTGTGAGGAACTTTCATTTGGCAGACACAGTCTGCCAAATAAAGACAGAACAGTAGCTTTCTTATTAAGCTGATAAAATCGACCAAAAGTGAAGAAATCCCATAGTCAAAAAGCATTAGAACAATGGATTTTTACTAGGAGACGTAATAGAAATCCACAGGGAATCCTGGCAACACTCACTGGATTTTTTGTCCTGAAATCAAAGGTATTTCTGACAGGCATGTAAAGAAAAAAATCTTTACATATTCTGCTCTTCTGCACTTTGACTCAATATTTGATCCTAAACAGAGTAAAACTCAAGTAGATTCAAACTTATTCATTAATTCTAACAATTCAAAGTACCATACTTTGTTTTTTCTTATTTCTATTATTGTCTTTGGAATTCTATTTCCAATTGCCACCTCCAGCTCCCATCGGCTTGTATAGGTATTAAGAGATATTTTTGTAATTTGTAAAATGCTGGAAAAACTTGTGATAATAGACACTTCATAAATGTAAGGTGTTATTTTAGTGAAACTGGGACAAACTGCTAGTTTCAAACATAATTGGCTACAATGGAAAAACTGGAGCATCCGTAGGAAACTGGGACATGGTATGTGTGAGGTGCTAATATTTATCCTAATGTGGCAGGTTTGACTCTGTTCATAGGAGTGCACCCTTATATTTAGGGGTGTGAGCAAAGGAGCGTTAAAAGAATTTCATCTTTATTTGAAAATGCTTCCTAGGAACAGGAAGCAATTCAGCAAATCAATGTGTTTGTTTTTCACATCCACAAGCCAAAATTTAAATCTCACTTAAGCCTAAAGGGAAACAAGTTGGGCAATTTCAGCATAATCCCTTCAGAAATGTATTCTCTTCACATGAACACTGCTCAGCACAGTAGCAGCTCTGTGCAGGAGAAGCCTCACGCTGAAACATTAGAACTGCTACAGTTTAGGTTAAGAAGGAGACTCTTTATTGGCAGCCTTTATAATAATATCCTATATAAATTCATAAATAATCTTAGCATATTGACATCCTGGAAAGGAAATGTGGAAAACTTGCCTAGGAGCTGCTTGCATTAATCTTCATTCTATCCTGTACTGGCATTTTTCCCAGTTTCCTATGCCCGAAGTTCACAATATCTGTTTTTAAAGGAACACACTGACCCTTATAGAGAAGAGCTCAGAAAGCCTGATTTGCTACTAGTTTTATTTTCGCATCCTCTTTTCCTACAACAAGTAGGTTTTGAAGTGCAGCTTCTTACAAGCCTGTGCGAAATAGGCTTAATGTGAAAAAATTTGGCGTGCAAATCAGATGACTAAGGAATGTGGATTTATCGCACCACCGGGCCTTACGGAGAGAGAATAAAGTAGCTGTGTGCCATGAAGCTAAAGCTTATGGTCCAGCCTCACTAACATGTACCAATGCTGGCCAACAGCTTTTAGTCATGGGCTTGGAGCAGCTACACAGGAGCTTGTCCCAGTAAAGGTCACAAGAATGTTTTCAGCCACAGTCTGCAAACTCCTTGCCATGACCGACAGTGATTTTGCCTTTGTGAAGTGGATTTGATACAGAGACTCCTAGAACCCCCTCTGACTGAGGAAAGGAAAAGGTGAGACCAGAGCCAGGTTGCTGATAGCTGCAGGGCAGACACACTCATAAAGAAGTTCCTGGAAAAATAAAGCATTGTGTGCTGTGAGACAAGGAGGTTCAAGGATTTCTGTACAACAGAACCACTTCACTCATCCAGGAAACTGTCACAGCAAAACACTTCTTGTGGACATGCAGATCTACTGGCAAAACAGAGCTCATGTTGGCATCAGAAAAACACCCTCTCTCTCAATGAAACAATCTGACTAGATAAAAGCTCATGTTTCACAGGTGGACCCCTACCATCAGTTTAGGAGCCCAGAGTTCATCCTTCTTCTCCAACAGAACATGAGCACACCATCAAATCTCATTATATTGATCTGACTTGTCTGCATCTATGAGAAATCAAGAGTCCTGGCACCTGGGTTTGGGAGGAGACTGCTCTGGGGTGCAAAGTACCCAGCTCCTCCTCCGCTGAAGTCTTCCATCTGTGCAGTGCTGAGTTTTCTACCAGTATGTGCACCCCTTGCAAACTTAGTGCAACACATCTAAAGGGAGACTGGCAGGACTGGAACATCACTGGCTTCTCCAGTAAATGTGGAAGACAGGCAGGCAGGCAGGCAGGCTCCATCTCCTTGAAACCCTTTGTTAAGGGAACAGGGCTTGATGAGGTGTCCTGTTGAGATGTAATTATCATGTTCTCAAACTGCAGAGACTGTGCCACCAAGTCAGAGGAAGAAATAACACAAAGTCTAGTTTTGGGGTATGTGTATGAATCTAGAGGTTCAATTGACATTGTCTATCAACAAGCCTACCTCTGACTATCCCAAAATGTCTTTCCAAGATCTTATTTTCTATTCAACAGTAATGGTGTGAATTCATTTTGGTTTATCAGGCACCTTCTGAGATGAATACATAGTTTCCATACTAATCAGCTCCAAGGTTAGCAAAGGATACTGCCTGCTGCTCTTGCTTATCTAAGCTAATTTATTGAAATTAAGTTAGTTTACCTGCTGACCTACATGAGATGCATTCAGGGTATTCTCCAATAATCCATGATACTAGCCTCTGGGAAAATCCTAAGCAGAAGGAGAAAAGACTAGTACTTTCTAAATCTTTACTAAGCAAAGCTCCCCTGTAGCAAGGCTGTAACCCTTTAGCTCCTCTCATATGCAGCACATACTGTGCTAATGAAGATGCAACACTGGCAGGTATTCTAGGTCAAGTTTCATACACTTCCAGCACAGCTACTGTGGTTTTAGGCTGGGAAATTTGAAAGAAGAGTTTAGCCCTCTGTGAGGATGTGAGGACAATGAGAGATGACCACCTAAATTAAATACAATGCACTATTTATGTACTGGAGATCAAGAATACCTTTGTTTCTAACATTTTGAAGTTTTCCCTCTGATGCATGTTCATAATTCCCACTGACATCTATAATGCAATCCATGCCCCAATTCCCATTATCTTGGCACACTGCTCTCAGTAACAAGGGACAGAAAGGACAAAGACAACAATAAAAGAGACGTTATTAAGGCAGGTAACATTTCCCACAAGAGTAAGTCTTAAAACATGTTAGATGAATGGACACAAAAACTGTTTGCCTGAGGCTGTCTTTATTACTCACCTAAAAAGACATATAGGAAAAAAGGTATTTCCACTGCCTTGGCAAGAATTACAGCCTGTATTCACCCCCTGAACACATTCACAACTTTCCCTCATTCTTATACAAACACTGTGGTCTGGTCTAGCCAAAGTTTCACCCCCTTAGGCTGATGTTTGGCTTTATCAGTTGTGCATAGGGAAGTTAAAGATACCACAGCCAGGCTCTCCTTGCTCCTTACACCTCTTCTGCTCCTCCCATCCCACCTGGATCTGGTGCACAAAGCACAAGCAGCTAGAAAAGGTTCAGTGCCCTCAGATGGAGAACTCTGTATGGAGGGCATTTGCCAGCAAAGCCCAATGCCTACTTCATGCCCCAGGTATTATGAAACAAAGAGGTTGCAGCCCAGCAGACATCCCTTATTTTGGGCATTGTTTTGAGATGGGATATACAACACAGTATTACCAACCCTGCCTCTTCAAACTTGGGTCAGTCACTAAAACCAATAGTAATAGTTTTAAAATCTTTTCATTTAAAAAATAAATTAAAAAAAATTCTAGCATTCTTTGTTTTCTGGGCTTTCTGTTTTCCAGCCTTAGGTTCACACTCCCGAGACCCTAGTCACCCCCAGGAGAACTGGAAGTATTGTGTTTTCAGACAAAATCTGGCAGTCTGGCCTAACCTCATGACTCTAGGCCACTAAAAAATAGGAGTGGGGGGCATGGAGCAGAGTATGAAATACATAGTAAAGCATGAAAGCTACCAATATCCAGTTCAGGACTGTATTCCACGAAGGTAACAGATGAAATCAGTCTAAGAACAATTCTAACACAGTAGAAAGTGAAGTTTAATAAAACCCCTCAGGTTTGCATTTTACTTGCAGACATTCTGGCAGGGTGAAAGGCCAGGCAGAAACCTTTACTTCATCTGTCGCTTGACATTTTTTGGAACATCTCTGTTACTGAAGGACTGAAATTTTGCAGCAGTGAAATTTCAATGTATGGGAATGGGAAACAAGGGCAAAGAGGAGCACATACAGATGGAAGCTCATGAAAGAGCTGCCAAACACAAGCAGAGTAGCTTCAGAGTTTATTACACTCTACTCTGACCCCCACCATCCAGCAAATACACAAACCAGAGGAAGGATATCTTATGATTGAACACTGGCCTGGAACATCTGAGTTCAGTTCACAAATATTTCATAAAGTTTCAGACTCAGATGTCATCTTACAAATATACAAAGGAAAATAACGTTTCCTTTCTTGCACTCTTGTTCTGTCCTTTTTCTTCACATTGTGAATCTGCCGCTTAATTGATATGAGCTACTTAACAAAAGGAAGCTCTGATCTCAGCAGGGGCCTCTAGCTGCTGTAACAGCAAATCATAATCTGAATCAAATCCCACCTCAAACCTTTGCAAAAGTTCAGCTCTGGATCTGCCTTTAGGGGCAGGAACATTACTGCTGTAAACAGACTTTGAGCCAGTTGTAAGCAGGTATCCCATGGTTCTTATTGCAGCAGCCTCTTGATTTTTGACTAAAATACTTAAAGAATCTAAAAATACAGTGAGAAATAAATCATGCTGCCTGAAATTCTACTTCCCCTCCCCTCAAATCTTATGCCTTTTATTCTGAAATGGAAAAATGGCAAAAGCAACAATGAAAGGGTGATTATTAATCTTTGATCCTGAGTCACTTTCTCTTACAGAGCCCTATTCTTCACCTCAGGAAGTGCGATACAGGAGCACTCCCACAGCCTGATTAAAGGTCCAGGTATGGGGTCACACAATGCACAAAGAGAGCTGTAGAATTTCAGAGAGCAATGTGTATTTAATGTCTGACTAAAGGCAAGTACGATAAAGAACGAAATAATGAACATTCCTAATGATTGCCATAACTGTGAAACTGCCACAGAACTGCTTGAGGTAATTGTGGTAAGAAATTGAGTTGCTTTTTAAGAAAGAAATGACCAAATCTGTTTTCAAGAGTGTTAGTCTGGGTGATTACAAAACAGAACTTGCTGAGAATGCCAACTTGTTGGAAAATGGCAGCGTGCCCTCCTCAACTGAAAACAGCAAAATGGACCCAGGTTTTACTGGCTCACCCGAAAGCTAAGGAATTAGAATTGAAAACAACCCAGGTGAGGTCGTTAACAACCGGGATTTCAGGTTTGTCAGCAAAGAGATGCCTCAGAGAAGGGTCAGAGGTTACGCCTGGAGATTTAGAAGATAATGACAAAGTTCAGACGGGCATCAAACCCATCTGGTCACTCAGAGAGCAAATCATCGTTAAATCCAGATTTGATAAGAAAAACTTGGCTTAAGATACAAAATATTACTTCCTAAGGAAGATGTTCAGTCCAGCTCTCTCTTTACTTCTTCTTATCCTAACTGAAAAATAAGAAGAAATATTAAAAAAAAAATTATATCAAAGTCTGAATTTTAAAAATACTCCACAAACAAACCAGTTGTTGCATGAGCCCCACACAATCCCGGGTGACTGAAACAGCAACCCATCTGTAAGACCTTACCACCGCTCCCTGTAAAAATTACTTTTATGGCAACAACTTTTCTACAAGGCAATTGCTGCTCTGAAAAGCATTGAAATTGCAGATGACAACAAAACTGTCTCTCTCTGAGAGCAGGCAGCCCGGGGAGAGCAGCAGTCTCGCAGCCAGCCCACTTTGGGAATGGCATCCCAGTCCCGCCGCCCCGCATTGGGCAGGAGCCTCTCTTTTCACCAACACAAAGGAGGACGTGCGAGCATGAAATCCACTTTGAGCACTGTTCACTCCACATAGCTGAGTCTAAAGACTGCTTTGGCCTGGCCACCATGAGGAGCTGCGTTTTGATGTTCACACTGTCAGGAAATACCTTTTTGTTCCCCCCTGTACCATTCATAGGATTTTTATGTTCTAAGTCACCTTAGGAATACAGTTTAAGTACTTGATTCTCACTATCACTAGCGTTTATAGAGTTTACAAAAGGAAAACAGCTGTAAATATTATAGGAAATCAGTAGCTATACTGTTAATCTACGAGCCCCACAAGACTTCTGCATCCTTGGACAGATACAAAAAAGCAACTTTCTGCTCCAAAGCCATACTTTACACTCATACGCAACACTACTAAACTTTTAAGGTCATAATCTGGCAAGAACTGGCAAAACATTAGGACAAACTCAACATTTCACATGCATTTTACTAGATCTAACAGCAGTGCAGGATGTATCAAGAACTCTGCTCAGTTTATCAGCTGATGAGCAACCTTATAACCAATCTAAACATAAAGGCTTAATCTAAACATAAAGGCTTACTCACCTGTTCTTTCAATAGAGTTGTTGGGGTTTTTTAATATCTTAAAGAAATCTTGATTGGACAGAATACAAAGGACGAGTTTGCAATCATTTAATAACAGAAACTAATAAAACAGCAGTTTTCGTTTAAATCTGGATTTAGACAAAGGAATTCTGGGAAGTCCTAAAATATGAAAGTGTGTTGGCTATCAGATATTATGTGGGCTGTTGTGCTGACATATAGGAGTAGGAGAAAAAAGATTTTGTGACCTTGTTTCAGCATGTACCTGTGAAAAACAAAACAAATCCCAAACGATTTGTACTTGTGAGGGTTCATGAAAAGCCATAGCTCTATAAAGCTCTGGAAGTCCTTGTCTCATTTTCCTGCATATTAGGGATATATTTCACATTCAAATTTGACTTACAGCAATAAGCACCCAGTACAGTTCATGCCCTGTGTGACTCACAGATTACAGTCAATTACACTGTTTCACAAAAGGGGTGTCAAGGGCACTCATCAGTGTTCTAGAAAAGAGCAGAACCGTCTCTGATAATTCAGACACTGTAAAATCCCCACGCATTTTGTATGATCATTACTTAAAGAACTGAAGACAGTAATAGCTACCAAAGATGAAGCACAGATATTTCAGTATGGTGGCTCTGCATTATGTTATTCTTAACCTTTTCTATTTTTTAGTTTCTAAAAAAGCTACTGCATCCATCTACCGTACTGGAAAATTCAGTGGGATGAATGGTTCTATATTTAGGATGCAGGACACTGCAGCTGCGATAACATTTCGGAAGTGGAAGGCATAGTGGGTACATGACATATTTAGATAAGAGAACTATTTTTAGTCAAAATGAAGCTCAGTTTTGGCTACTTTAGCAAGTGCACTAATGTGGCTAATCAGTTCAGATACACTTTATTCCAGCTCTTATTCTCACCCACAAGAGACTGCACACTGCGACCCCTTCTCCCTACTTGTCTTCTGAAAAGTAACTGGTAAAGCAGGAGAAAAGTTATCATAAACCTTTCAGGTAGCATTTCTACTTCCCCTTCTTAAGCATCCAGTAGGAGATACTTGGAGATAGGCCAGCAACCTGTCTAGTTCACTATACCCTGATATAGTACAGCCATGTTCTCCCATAATTTTCTCACCCAACCACTTTTTGTTGGTCTCCTCCAAATGGAACAAATTATCTGCTGATCCATTTCTGCTAAGTTCAGCATTTTATTTTACCAAGAGATAATGCAGTCTACTATATGTCTTCTACTTACTACAAGCTTAAAAAGTTGCTTCACGACTGAATCATTTTTCATGTCTTTTTTTTTTCTTCCCACTTCTCCCTATTTACATCCTTTCCTCCCTTGAACACATCTTGTGTTCAAAGTAATCCATCCTGGTTTCTTAGGCCTGAGCCTGGCTTCTGTAGGATCTCATTTTGACACATACTTGCCTTGTCATTTTTAGATAGCAAGTTTTCTGTCACATGGAAACAGATCATTGACAGCAGCAAGTAAAGTGTCAGTTTTAAAATCAGAGTCCAGGCTTTCAAGTCAGGAACTATCAGGCACATGCTTTATAAAAATTAGTATTGATTTCAGTGAAAATGATCAAGACTGAAAGCAGTTATTTTTTGTAATATTGAGACATTTTCATTAAGAA
Source organism: Neopelma chrysocephalum (assembly GCF_003984885.1). Classification (NCBI taxonomy): domain Eukaryota; kingdom Metazoa; phylum Chordata; class Aves; order Passeriformes; family Pipridae; genus Neopelma; species Neopelma chrysocephalum. The sequence continues at coordinate 6,223,084 of NW_020897693.1, forward strand.
ACCACATACAAATTAAGGTTAATTATTTCAAAGCTAATCCATACAAATTTCTCCAAATAAAAGTTTAATTTTTTCTTCTTTTGAGGAGAAATTGGCAGTAATATATTTCAGGTACTGCTGCAGCTCATGTATCCAGCCAGGAAAGTGTAGAGGGCAGTGAATCCACTAGGCACAGTCCTAATTGTTTCATATAACTGGGATTTAGGTATCTACAGCAGAGTGGTAGTTTTGTGCTTCTACGAGAGCACACAGCTGAGCAGACTGAGTTCCATGTTTAAAACTGAAGCAAACTCTGAGTGCTAACGAGCCCCACCCAGCATATAATATCCACAGAGAACTCCCAGTCTGTGACTCAACAGAGCTTAGAACCAGCTCTGAAAATCATAAAATAGCCTAGGTTGGAAGGGACCTTAAAGATCATCTTGTTCCAACCCCCCTGCCGTGGGCAGGGACACTTTCCAACCAGACCAGGTTGCTCAGAGCTCCATCCAACCTGGCCGTGAACACTTTCAGGGATGGGGCATCCACAGCTTCTCTGGGCAGTCTGTTCCAGTGCCTTATAACCCTCACAGTAAGGAATTTTTTCCTACTATCTAATCTAAGCCTATTCTCTTTCAATTTGAAGCCATTCCCCCTTGTCCTGTCACTTCATGCTCTTATAAAAAGTCCCTCCCCATCTTTCTCATGGCCCCTTCAGGTATTGGAAGGCTGTGATTAGGTCACCCCAAAGCCTCCTCTTTTCCAGTCTGAACAATCCCAATTCTCTCAGTCTTTCCTCATAGGAGAGGTGCTCCATCCCTCTAATCATCTTGGTGACCCTCCCCTGGACTCGCTCCAACAGGTCCATGTCCTTCCTGTGCCAGGGAACCCAGAGCTGGATGCAGCACTGCAGGTGGGGTCTCACCAGGGTGGAGTAGAGGGGCAGAATAACTTCCCTTGACCTGCTGGTCACACTGATTTTGATTCAGCCTGGTTCAAAATTCAGGAGCAACCTCACTTTCCAGTGCACTCAGTGGAAGCTGTTCTTCCTGCAGACCTGAGACGCTGGCTGTATCCTACAAAAATATACATGTGTTGCCAGATTATGCTCCCGGGGTACCAATGAAACAGCACTCTTTTCAATGGAATAACACTGGAAAATATGGGAACAGACATATTTAGATTATCAGCAGTGTGATTAAATTTGTATAAACTCCTTGAAATTTTCCAAAGATTTCACAGTCATATCAATGATGTCTCTAAGAATCTTAAATATCAATACCAGAAATTAGGCATCATTCATTATTTTTATCCCTTAATCTCGCTGAGCTCCCAGAAGATTTGTTGTACTATATTTGAGTTTCTTTTGCAGTACTTCAGTGTACATTTTGATGGAAGAATTCCACTACCCGAGGCACACTCTCAGCTTATTACACCAACACTGCTCTCTTGTGGCAGACACTTAAAGGGAATTATTGATCTGCACTCTACATACAATTTAGCTAACACAATCCAGTTGGCAAAGGGTATGTACAAAGCAAACCACTGACAAAAATGGATGCTCAGATTTTTGATAGATAAAAGAGACAAAAAGCAACAACAGATCATCGAGGTTTCCTTCTTGGTTATAAAATATTCAGGTGTTCATTCTCATACCTTTATCAATGCCAAGACTTTGCACAGAAAGCACTGCTATTGCAATTCTCTTTTCCAACTGTTCTGCCAAGATACATTTATCAGACCAAACAACCATTCTGTACATTTTCAAACACCTTTCAGAAATTCAAATCCGCTCCTCAAAATGAAATACCATTGTTTCTGTCTTTTAACTCACACCTGATGATTTGAATTCACCATTTATAAAGAATTACTGTTTCTCAGGCATGACTCATATTAGCAAGCTAGTGAAGATACTAAACTGGTAAATGCATTAATTTTCTTGATTTGAAGAGTGTGATGAGGATACGAATTCAGTGAGCAGGAGCTCAAGTGACTAAAAAGTACATACCTACAAATGGGAAAGTAAATCCCAGAGTGCAGTTCACAGTAAGATAACTAAAGTGCCTAAATCACAGTTTTAATGGATTTGTTTGTCTTCATGGCCTCTAAGAATATCACTGATGCTCTACTGGAACAATTCTTCCCTGGATAAATGTCAACCAGCAGATTTGCTACTTCTTTTTCTTTGCAGATTAAAAATGAAGAAAAAAAAAGAAAAGAAAAAAGAAGTTGTTTTTCTCCACCATGGTAGGAAAGACTTATCTGTGCATAGCATGCACAACAACCATTAAAGGAGCAAATACCCCTTGGACAGGCAAGCACAAGCATACACAGCACACAAATCTGACACTTGCAGTGATACAAGTGTAATCACAAGACACTAATTTAAAACAGACACACAGTGTTAGTGACACCTCACCACAACAGGCCTGTGGCACTAGAATGAATCAATAATAAAGGGCCACATTGACAGCAGCAGAATTAAGACAATCCACAATGTGGGAAAAAACTCAGCTACCCGTATGTACCCCAGTGTGATAACTCACTGGGTCATTACTGGGTTGTTTTTTAATGCAATTTAGCACATGCAGGTACAGACCAGAACTGAGTAGGTGGGATCACTAATGGAAGCAGGTGGCCAATTTTTTACCAAGTAACAGCTTGCCCTTCTCCTCCTCCTCTGCTTTTTTCTTCCTTGATACACAATTTGACTTGCAGAACACAAAGCTGCTTAACATTTGTTAGCAGAAACCAGAGGCCTCTACATGCAAATATCCCACTCAGGGATTGTGTCACTCCAGCCTCACACACAGGGACTGCTCTTCCAACTCTCACTCCCTTTACCATCTTGCCCTATCCATAGGAAGGATTTGCACATGCTGTACCTTTTGCAAGCAAGTTAATGGAGCAGTTTCCCCAGGCAGCCCCTAGGAATAGAACCTTTCTGTCCACTCAGCTGTTTCATAAAAGTCATGACAGCAATGCTCACACTTGTTTATCCTTCCCCTAACTTCTGCTCTGTTATATGAACACTGCACAAACACCTCTGCCGAGGCCAAGAACTGTAACTGAAGTACTCAGCGCTCACAGGTACTACAGGGGACTGAAGAGCTGGAGAAGCCACTGCCCAAACACTCCTGTAACTCCCTCCTAAGGAAAGACCAGCAGCATCACAGTTGCTCTGAAGGCTCAGGAGGATGACCCAGAGCTGAAGAACAGCAAGGATTTCTCTGGTGGAAACCCTGACTTGTTCCAGCACGCTCAGTTTTTTAAACTCACTGCATACAAATGGAAATCCTTAAAAAGGGTCCCAGGCTAAGGCTGATTTTGCTTTGTCAGTGACAACCCACCATATGACAGAACACAGGCGGCCGGTGTTCCACTAAATTGTCATGTTTTGATTGCATCTGTCACACACTGGTAGATCTTCAGGTTGGGGGATATGATGAGCTTTTAGTTTTCCTTTCTTACAGCTTCACACTACATGCCTCTGCAGGAATGAACTTGTCAACCCAGATGCAAAATGAATGAATGGCTTTTAATCACTTTGATAATGTTAACGTTATTGCTTTGACAGAATAGCAGCAGATACAGTTTGCTGATTCAGCCACTTGTGTAACGATCTAATGGGCTTGTCTGGCTAATGCCATGCTCTAAAAATATACACTGGACTAATAGATGAGCCTCTGCTATACTGAAAAACAGGCTCATTAAGACAATTCCTCTGAAAAGTGGCATTTTTATGACAAGATGCTGAAGCATTTAATTACCCTCTATCCTGACAGAGCTGAAAGAAATTAATTAAAGAGAAAAAAACCCTGAGCAGAAACATAGAAGATCTTGAGGTAGGAAGAGATGCCAACAGTCAGTAGCGTAAAGGGACATTTGAGAACTGTGAGGCTCTTTCCCCAAAGGAAACAGTCTGTTGATAGGCCACAGACTGCCCTCCATTTACACGGAACAGAAGGCCAGTTTCCGAGAGGGGGGTTGTCATTAGAGCACAATTAATTTTCCCTGCTGTAGTCTCTGCCAGGAGAATCTCGGCTGCTGTTAAAGGACAGTGAAGTTGGAGGTTTGGGAGGGCAGAAGAGACTTTGGTGATATTTGAGGTAAGGTACTTGTTTTCACTGCAGCGTTAGCTTGGATTATCCATCCTTAAGCTCATTCCCTGCTCCCCAAGCGAGTACATAAGGAGAGCTGGAAGCTCTGTCCGCGCTGCACCGTGCAACACGGTGGCTCGCCCCGAGGTTTCAGCAGCACTGGCACATGGGATTGTTGTGCCGGGAAGCAGCTCTGAGCGATTCCCAGTGCAACCCTGCAGCCAGCTGCACTGGCAGAACCCGGGTGACAGCACTGTAGCATCAGCACAGATGGCATTAGCTCAGCGTTGTTGCTGGCCCTGCCATCAAACACAAAAACAAACCTTATGCAATCCCTGTCGCTTTTGGGGCAGAGATCTGCTTCTGCCTTTGCTCCACTTCTTTCAGAGCTGTTTGTGCAGTGACATAGGAAAACAGATCCGAGAAAAGACTTAAATTATTTTTTTAAAATCAACCAAATAAAGCCCCTACTTGTTTTATGATTTTTGTTTTCTTCACAAACTCTATTGTCTCACTCCAGCTCAACATACTGCCACAGCAACACCCTTGCCAATACCCAGGGAGGGGCAGAGGGGTAGGAAGCGGGACCTGAGAAGACTGCTAAATCCAGCTTAAGCAGGGCTGGTATCACATGAGAAATCCACAGCCTGTGTTATCCCCAGTGTAGCACTAAGCAAGCCTCAATGCACATTTCCTTACAAAGAGTTAACACTTAATCAGGCTAAAGACTTCTGCATGTGAGTGCAGGCTAAGTCAGTAGCCTGGCTTTGAGCTGGACTTCACAGTGGTGAAAACAGGCCCACAGTGATCATGAGTGGAGCAGATGGAGTTTTCCCCCACTGTGAAGAACAGCTTCCCTGGGCACCAAGAATTCATCAGCTGTTCAGTGCGGCATCCTTTAGCTCTTGCCTTTACAGCAAGTTCAAGATTTAAAAGACCCACAGGCTGTAGTCTGGGTACCACACGCGGTTTGGGCCTCCAGCCCACAGCCCTTTCCAGCAGCTCTCCCTCCATTTCTATCACAGACACACGTGGGTGACACAGCAGGGAGAAGAGTCTCACAGAATAGATGGAACCTCAGATGCCCAGGCGGCCTGTGCCAGCTTGTCCAATGATGAAACAGGGTTGATTTTTCTAACCCTTTTCCTTTTGTCATTTCACTGTTGGATCACTGTTCCGAGTCAGCAATGTGTGCCTGGCTTCAAACCCCAGTGATTAAGAGCAACAGTGCCAGGGCTGTCACCCTGAGCAGCCCACTGACATGACCAGGAGAGCACATGTCCTCCAGAGTCAGAGATTTGCTTTATCAAAAGCAGTGAAGCATGTATTACCCTTTGCATTTAATTTTCTGTGTGTCTGTGTGTAAAATGGATTTTTTTCATTATTGGCACAAAAGCACTGACACACACACCTGTTTATTCCAATTCTTTGGAGAATTTTCATTGTTTTAAATAACACAGTCCCAGCAAACAAAGAGATATCCAAATGCCTCTCAGCAAAAGCTGAATCCAAGCGTCAGTGTTCAGGGCACACTGATATAGGTATCAGTGGGAGATGTGCAGGGTAAAAGGACACTGCAAATACTTCAACCAAGGGCGCACCTAAACTCCCTGCCATCCCACCAGATGTTCCTGATCCATACATCCTGCTTCAGAGGCCCATCTCTCCAGCAAGGAACCTACAAGCAGCCAATAAGGCATGGGGCACACGTCCGTGACTGACACGTTCTGCCCTGGGGAGACCTGTGGAGAACAGGTAATTGGCTGCATGGGTGAATGTGCTGCTAAAAAGATCAGGAAGCAATGAACTGGATGGTCCCACTAGTGCTTCCTTGCCTTTGGTTGTCACTGGGAACTTGGCATAAGAGTGTCCCTGCTCGCTCTCATCCTACTGCCAGTGGAGCGGAGTAGCCCCACACCTGCTGTGCATTACTGCCTGCCTGGGAAAGGTGACCCTTTTTGGCAGGAGACAGGCTGCCGCAGTTCCCTCTTTGCAAGAGCCACCCTTCACTAGCACAATCAACACCTCTGTCCAAGATGTACAACATTTTTATTACTGCAGTTAACAAAAAGAAGCAGCTGTTCAAACAATACGTAGTGGCAAGTGCTAATACTTTAAGGAAACATAAACTACAAAATGTTCAGCATCTCTCTTCCTTCCATTGTAGAGGATAAGAGAAGGACTGAAAACAGCTGAGTGGACATAAAGAGCTCACAAATGCCTTATTAATAAGTGTGTTGGATCTAATGATCTGTGAAACTGAAATGAGATTATTTGGATTATCTCATTAAACAAGAATAATAGCAATAGTAACCGGGTAGTAATTAGGAGTGGGCCAATCCAAGGACAAACTAAATAATAAGGCCAAAAGACTCTTAATTAACACTCTGCATGTTTATGTCCGTACTTCTACACCCAGAACTTATGAAGAAATGAAAATTAGTGGCTATCCAAACAGCCTGATTTTACCAACCAGAAAGGAAGCCACTGTCTACCCACACCTGTATGAAGCATTCAGTCTGAAATCTAAACAATGATTAAATGGGGCTATTTAGGCAGAGCCAGCCCTGAGGAAACAAAAACATGTAGCCAAAATGGTAAACTGTTTTCAAAAGCACAGCAATTAACAACCAGCTCCAGGCAAACCTGCAAGGGACAGAACAGAAACAATCCATAATCTCATCCTTTCACTTTAACCACCAGCCAATCTCAACCTCCCAACAAAAGCATGGCTTCTGCTCAAAGCTTGAGAGCAATTCCTGAATGGGTTCAGCACGTAATTCAAAGTGAAACACCACATGAATTTTACCTTTTAGACCATGTTTATATGTAAGTATCCAGAAGCTGTTTGGCTCAGGTCAAAGAACAGGACGCGTCTGCAGACTGACGGGGCGGATGGGGCATGAGGGATTGAACATGACAGAATCAGCCTGAGTGGCATTAGGTCAAAAGGTCTCTGGTGTTGAAGCCCGAAGTAATTACTGTTGTGCAAAACCTACTGCTTCCCTTGCCTTCCCTAAGTACTCCTTACTTAACAGGAAAAGCAGGCAACATAATATACAGTGCAGTACTAAAAGGCTTTCCTAGGGGATTGGATAAATGAATCTAAAAAGTGGAGACAAACTGCTCCAAGGCCTTGACACACAGCACTGTCTTCTCGTGGGTTTCCTAAGGCAGCATGATCCGGCTGCATTTAATGCTCCAGAGTTATTGAGGCCACACCACAGCCCAACCACACACCATGGACTGCATTTACCAAAGGAATTTTAGCTCAAAGACAACAGGATGCAAAGCATTTATTTCCCTTTTAAGACTTCGCCTCCACATACTGAATTATTAAGATCAGCAAAGAAAGAAAAATAAAAGGGTAATTGAAAGAAGGTACTCTGAAGAAAGATGTCTTTGCTACTGGAGTTATTGTATTGAGAACAGAAACTGCAGCCCTACCTGACACACTCATAATTCTCCATAGATAAAGGCGCAATTTCAATCTTGCTTTTGTAGCAGGCTTGAATTATAAAAGAATTATGTTTTCAAAAAAATTAATTTAAAAAGTGACAATGGCTTAGTAGTTATTTGAAAGATCAAGAGAAAAAAAAAAACAAGCCCAATGACTGTTCAATTACCCTGAAGGGTAAAGAGGCAGAGCTACCTCTAACACAAGGAAAGCACTCAGAGTAATTCAAGACTGAGGGAGGAAATATTTGAACAATCATAGAAAGGGAAAAAAACTATACTAAGAAGCTTGGGGCCCCTCTGAGAGGAACTATGACACTGCTACACATAAAACTAACTATCCTAATTTTCTGAGGTTTGACTTGCCCCTAATGGGGTTGCTTGGACTGTGGCCTGCATCCACACAGGGCCACATCTCCGTGCTACAGCTCCTTTCTTTTGGCTTTTCCCCTTTTTATCATGGACCTCTGTGGGTCACATAGCAGGGAGGGGAAGAGAGTCTCCCAGAAAAGGCATTGGTGGCAGCAGCCTCCTGCTACCAGGACCACAAAAACTCATCTCACATGCAGTTTCACAGATTTGTTGGGTTGGTGACACCATTCAAGCATGGAGGGAAAGCTGCTGATGTGCCAAGGCCTCCTCCAGCACAGAACGAGCTGCATGACCTGCACACCCACTCACTTCTGTTTTGCCTTGAGCCAGCTCTCAGGCAAAGCTGAACCTGTAGTCGGCATGACAGCAAAGAGCATTTAACAGAAAGCCACACACTGAGAGGGATCCTCTTCTGACTCCCACTCCTGCGCTGCCTCTATCCTTATGTCCAATCTAGTGTCTGCAGGCTGAGCTGCAATAGTAGCTCTAGACTGGGCTGCGCTTTCAGCAGCAGCAGGCTGCTACACCAACATTGCTCAAGGAGTAAACTGCTTCCTGCACAGCTACTGAGAGAGCTTTATCATCCTACTCTCTTAACAGGGGTACCAAAGGTGTCATTGGCAGGAGCGGGGGGGGAAAAGGATCAGATGACAGAAAACAGCCACGCCCCTGTGAACAGGGAATATATCCCAAGTGTACAGACATGGACACATTGTTCTTCATGAGATCTTCACCCCTAGAGCAAGTTGAAGCCTAAATCAACGGACATGAGGCTTGGCTCTTCTCAAGCCATGGAACTGGAGAAGGTTTCCAGCACCAGGAGCTCTCCTGGAAGCAGATAGCTGGAAGACAACCCATTCCCCTGCTTGGGAAACAGAGGCAAAAAAAATATGTGGCAAATCAGTTTCCCCTTCCTCCTTCAGCGAGAGAGGTGCCTGCAATTCGTTGTGTCCTGCATCAAAATGTATAGCAGCATCCTGGAAATGAGGAGTAAATGCCTGCAACTTGACTGGGCAGCAGGTTTCTGTTTAATCCAGCTCTTAACTTGTGTCTTAAATGGACTCCAGCAAGTGAAACTGCACCTGAACAGGCCACTGTGTGTGTAGATGATGCAGGGGTCAGTGTGTGCCCATGGAAAGTGCAGCAATCAGATGGGTCCCCTTTTGTGCCCTCTGAGAAGAGGTAACATGGAACCAGCACCACTACTTCTGGCAAAGGCTTTTAGCCTGGAAAGGAGGTGTCTTCATCACATCACCAGAATACATTGGCTTGGAGGGGAAGTGATGGGAGAGACAGCACTCAGACTATCCCAGCTATATCTACATGGCACAGATCAGAGAAAGTTACAAATAACACACATCAGGACTCCAGGCACTTGAACTTAGTCCTGGATGAGTTTCCGTGCTTTAAAAAGTGCAGGAGTAGTGGAGAGTAAGGAGCAGAAAAAAATAAACACTGCTTGAAATACCTAGCACAGTCTAACCCACAGTCTGTAACTGGTTTTGTGGACATAAAAACGTGGAGTTATGCTACTGCTGCAGACCTCCAAGGCAACTACACCTTAACACTTCTTCACAGCATTCATATCTTCCCATGAAAAATACACAGCAAGAGGGAATTTCTTACTGTCTCCCTGCTCACAGGAGAGGAAATATTAAGACTAAAAATACACCAATGATCAGCTCTTTTACACATTTAGTGGGCTTGTACCTACTCTGATGCTAATATGGCTTTCTTTCATTTCTAATATTTTTTTAACACAGATGTTTAAGGATTACAAGTCAGGATGGTTGGAGGGAGGCTTATTACTCAGGGTATTGTGCCAAATAAAAGTTTTGCTTTTTAAGACTGGCTGACAGTTGCATTAAGACACATGCAACATGTTCTAGCCTTTTTTTGAAGCAAAAACTTCCTGTAAATTTGTATGAATCTGGGAGATGGAACTTCGTGCAATCCACAAAGTATCCCTTGTCGAGCTTCCCATGCAGGCCGCTGAACCATATCCAGTCATATACCTCTAAAATCTGTGTAAACACCCCTCTAAATCAGCACTTCAGCACATCTGCTTCACTGTCTGTGTTGACTTTTGCATGACCCACCTCTGCAGCTTTCCAAAACTGCTGCTTAGTTTCTTTTGCTTCCAGAGTGAGCCACTGCAAAAAGATCAGGCTGGAGTTCAATACGTGTGCTTTTATAGCAAGTACCACTCAGTAAACCTCAGGTTCATCATCCCAAATGCTGTTTCACTTGACCTTCACTACAAAGTAAGTGACAGGGCAAAACACTCCACTTTAACCTGGTTGTTGGTCACATGGCCTGCTAGAGTGGAAAAGAAAAACACGAGTGTGTACGCAGCAGTGAAAGGAACAATCTCAGCCTAAACTGCAAGCTACAAAAACAGTACTAAACTGCTGTGTGCCGTGGGATTATCCATCATTGTGATGAACTGCAGCCAAAGCCTGTGTTTTGTTAGACCATATCTATCATTGGTATCTGCAGTATGACATTTCCGATTACAGCTGCTTTCAGAGCAGCTTTTCAATTTTGTTGGGGAGACAAATCTAACTGCTGTTTAATATCAAACAATACTGCAGCAGGACATGATTGCTTTGCCTAAATAACCTTTTTTCATTAAACCACTCAGATTTGACCCCATTAGTTGGATCTTTGGATCAGACTAGAAGCAAGGCTCAGGAATCTCTCTATGAAATAGAGTTTCTTACTCAATTAATTTGTGACCCTCAGAGTTTTATTACACAGCTGCAGAAGGTACTGATGTTCATTAAGAAGGAGATACACTATTTTCAGAGATCACTGAAACATAGGCTTTTCCTACGTTTTAAGGAAAATCCTGTATGTTTGGCAGCTTAATCAAGGGGATTATTGTGCAGGATTGTACAACAGAACTTGTAAGTGAAGAAGTTTCAAAACTGAGAAGTGACAGTGTCCCAACTGTCCCAATATCCTCCTTTTCTATATCCAAAGTTGCCATACACAGAAAGACAAGCTAACAGCAGCAGACCACACCACGAACTGCTCTGAGCTGGTGGGAGTATAGAGTTATCTGCCCCACAAGAGCACAGTCAGGTGGACAAACCTCTGAGACAAACCTGGCTCTGTTTCCCTGGTGCTCTACTGGGGAAGGAAGAAAGGTCCAGTCCACACCCCTCTCCGGTCAGGAAGAGGTTGGGAAATTGTTCTCTTCGCTCTCAACCTTGCACATACATCAGTGAAAAAAGGGGTTATTGTAACTGCCAGCTGTTGTCCACCAAGGGTCACACTATGGGATCCTGTGCCAGGAGTCAGTGCCACAGTCTGTGTCCCCAGAAGCCTCTGCGAACTGCCTCCATGCTCGGCTCTACACACAAGCCATTTACACACAAATGTCCATCCCTGTTTAAAGTGCAACTATCACAGGCTCACAGGTCGGACACCAGACTGGGACATCAGAGCTGAATGCTGAGCTCTCCTACAGCCCCAGGCAAATTATTTCACTGCTTTATGCCTCTGTCTCCCTGCAAAGCTGGGGGATAGTCTACTCTATTCTCCCACAAACCACAGAGATTTATGGGTCAAAAGTACCACATAAGAGCTGGACATCAGTGAAATGGTGTTCCTGCAGCATCAAATTTGCAACACTCTCACTTGATGAATTCCAGGAAACTAAACATTTTCTCCAGCAACTAACCATTCCTAGGTTTTTACATAACCTCACAAGTGTAACACTACTTGGAATTCGGGACTACTGAAACAGTCACCTCCTTGAATGTTACAGGAATGTTTTTTGTAGTAAGGGCTTTATTTGTTAATCTTATAAGTCTTTTAGATCTTATCTTGATTGAGAGTAGTTAAATACTGTTTTAAAATATTATTTTTGTATTGCTTTTCAGATACAATGCTGGAAATAACAGAATACTAAACCAAAAGAGAATCCAGACCTAATTCTACTGCTGAAGAACATTAGCAGGAATAATTACTGAAGTGATGTCCAAGGAGGTATCTGTAGCATGAGTCTGAGCTAAAAATGGAACACCCAATACAAAAGATAGGTATTGCTTCATCAGCAGTTTCTGAAAATTTATCAATTTGTAGTCCTAGTTTTGCCAAGACTGGCAGAGCTGAGCAAGATGGGATGGACTTTACTTTAAAGAAAAAGATGTATGGTGTTTTTCTGGGACAACAAAACAACAGGAAAAAACCCCCAAACTCACGAGGAAGCAGCATCTTTTATAGCCTGTATTTCACAACAGCTTTCAGTGTGCCCCTGTGTCCACTAAAGTATATTATATTGAGAGATGTTTCCATCCCCTTTCTTGCAAATCTCAAATGCCTTCACCATCAGAACAGGTCCTCTGAGATTTGGATCCTTCCCAAGTTCATTTAACCTGATTAATTTTTAATGGGTGTCACTTGTTTTTTCACCCAGTCAGTCAACAGCTTCTACAGTTCAAAACACCAGCCACCCTCTTCCCATCCTGGCACAACACAGGAGTCAGGATCTACTGAAATTATTCATCTGCATCATAAAGAACTTGAAGGAGCTGTAAAAGAGATTGATCCCTGACAGGTGCACTAAACTTGAAAGCCCCTTCCTGGCTCTGAAGAAGGAGAATTCTGACCTGAAAAGGGGTCTTGAGTGAGCGGCCTCAAAGGGAATAAAATATCAGCCTGTAAAACCAGCACTCACTAGAAAACTCAGGTGATCTTTTAATGTAGGTACACTTCTTGCCTCAGGCACAGCCAACATAATTACTTGCCACCCAGTATCTCAGCTCAGGGGCTGATGTAACAGGCTGTGCTTCACTTCCTTTTGCCCTAAGCACTGAGCAAACCTCCAGAAAGCGACTGCCAGTGCTTCTTCTCTAGTCATCAGGCCCTGTAGCACAATGCTACCGTTTATCCTTACATCCAATACATATTGCCACACCATTAACATTGTCCTTTTATATTGATTCAGCTCCAGTTACAGTTCCATCTGTGATGGTTAACATCTTCAATAAATCCTGTGGTGACGGGAAAGCACTCACACCAGTCAGCAACACCGTTCATTACAAAGGTTATGGATTTCTAACCAGAGGTAAAATTTATCCTAAAAGCAGGAGAGGGGGAAGAGGAAAGAGGGAAGCCTTCATTTATCCAACTGCAACTATGTCCAGAAATCCTTGGAAGCAAGAAAAGGACATTCACGGACATCCCATTAGTGCAGCAAACACTGTGGAACCATTTCCTGCTGCCAAGATATGTGCTGGCGAGGGAGGGAGGTTACCAGGGCACAGCGACATATTGTCATGCAAATGTGCTGAGTTATTGAAGGGACTTCCCAGCAACAGCCGCATTTTTTCACTAGTTTGATCCCAGCATTGAAAAGGAAACAAAACAACTGCATGAACGTGAAGCAGCATTAGCCTAAGCCAGAATCACCAGCTATCCCAGAGCTCGGGGAGCACCAAACCTGCCTTTGGAGAATTCCATAGGCCCTACTGCTCTTTATTTAAATGGGAATGGGTAAAGAAACTGGTCCTTGAGTCTGGAGAAACACGTGAGGTGCTTTTTAACTACATTGTTTTTCATGATCTGTAAGTGACACTGAAAACAGTGGAAGAAAGTGACACACAAACCGTCACTCAGAAAAAAATCAGGGTGCACGTTTCATTCACATTTTGCTATTTGGTATTAACTTGCAAGCAGCGATTTTGAGCTGAAAACTAAAAAGCTCACTGCTCACTGGCAGAAAATGCAACTGAAAACACACTTTAGAAGCTGTTTTCCAGAAAAACCAAGGCAGTCTACACTTACCGCTTTACCTTTATAAATCCAAATAATTTCTTGCCTTTTCTGATTGTTATTACCATAGCTTGGTTTACTTTTTTTGCCCCTTTTCAGCTAAAGAAATTCATGGTTTCCAGCAATAGTAATGACGTGGCAGCAGAATAACTGTTGTTTAAGTTTCCATACTTGAAATAAATTACTAAGGATTTTTTATTTTTCAGAGAGGTAGAGGTAAAAAATGGGTTATTTGCCTCCACAAGGGAACCAGTTCCACATCACCAAATCCTTCAGAATGAACAGATACCTAGCACTCAGAGAGTCCTCTGGCCATGACTGAATCAAAGCTTTCCCTTACATCCCTGTAAAGGTTAATCCTTTTCATACTTAATGGTCACCTTTCAAATGCTTTCCTAGAAACAAAGGTAGAAACTGCACATGGCATTTACTGATTTAACCAAAGACTTAACCTTTCTGGACTTACCATTCCAGGTTGAACTGCACAAATGAAGAAAACATTAAGTTGTGTTCATATATTTAAATGCTGCCTTAGCTGACCCAAATCAGGGTGGGCTAAACTCATGTTACCTAAAGGAATGGAAGAAAATTGGCTTGACTGATTTGCAAAAAAGGGGGTAAATTCCTTAACAAGAGCTTGGACACACATCCAGAAGTGTCAGGGCAAGCAGTACACAGAAATCTGGGGGAAAGAAGGGAGAAGGCCCAAGAAAGGCAAGAGAGGGAGGATCTTCATACTCCCAAGAAAAAGCATGGATTAGAAAGGACTGCCTGGAATTGGAAAAACTGATTATTAAAAAATCAATTTTTCTAATCCATGAAAAAATGGGTTAGAAAAATCTATGTGGAAAAAACAACCTAGAGCCTGAAGAATGCCCACGTTCCATCTCCCTGTTCGATATCCATCAGAGAACTCAATTCTTCAGACCTAAGGAGACCACTTCTTACTACTCTCAGCAATCCAGAAGTGACTGCAAGAATCATCGCTGTTCTTCCTAAAACCATAGGACAAACCTTCCTGGGAAACTGCAGGCAACCATGGAGGGCTCCACCAGAGGAAAGGGTGGCACTGCAGCCAGCCTTCAAACCCAGCTCTTGATGAGCCAAAGGGAAGCAGCCTCTGCCATACACCCTGGAAGAGCTGCAGAGCTGGCAAGGACTGAAGTCTAGTGGAAGGCTTTTGTGAACCAAACCTGCAGAGCACAGCATGGACACGTGGCTGCTGAGGGGCCCCATTTACCACACCTTGCTGGCAAAGCACAGCCCTGTGGCTGCATCTCTCTGGAGAAGGAAAAGCAGGCTTCACTGTGCCAGAGGGACCAAGAGAGCTGGAAATGGCAAAGGCTGGGAGCTCCTTTCTGAGGTGTGCCTTGGCACAACACAGGAAAAAGCTCACACTGGAATAGGGAAAAAAAAATCACTGTTCAGATTTGTACCTGCTGGGAGAGCAAAAAGTGCTGCAGGAGGAAAAAGCAACACTGGAAATTCAGAAAAGGCTGCTGGGAATGAAGCAGAAACAGCAACACACCTTCTGGACGTTAAATCAAGGCAAAAGAAGGCATAAAGATATGTGACATTGTGACAATAGAAAGCAAGAGGGCAGTGGGGCCCAAAGCCTGAGAACAACCCAGGCTGCTGGGGAAAGGGAAGCCAGTGTGGTGCCTGGACATAACCATGGGGCAGGGACAGTTTTGTGCTGGTCTTAAAAAAGAATTAATTTTGGGCAACTATTTGCAGATTTGGATTTATTCCCATCATCATATCTCTCCAGACAAGGGAAATTACAGTACTTTTGTGCAGAGCAGCAGGACAGACTCTCCTGGGCAGCTGGACCACAAGTCCCAAGCTGTTGGGGCAATCCTGGAGCTCCGCTAACATTGCCTTAAGAAACCTTAAGAGACTACCTGAAAGTTTCACCCTCACCCAGGCACAGCCCAGTACCACATCCCCAAATGCTGATGCTTCCATGTGACCACTTTCCTCCTGGTCCCACCCTCCTCTCCAGACGAGCTGTAGGACCACATCCCCCTGATGCGTTGTTCAGTATCATGTGTTCTGATATCAGGGTTCTGCTCCCCAGGATCAGTGCTTGGCTCCACTGTTCCTACTGCCCCAGGGCACAGCAGCTGCTGAACAGATAACCTGCGTGCCCTGGGGCAAGTGGGCTCGACTCCCAGTGTTCCTGTTCTGGCAACCCAAGGGGTCAAGGACAGACAATCACTGGGCTGCATCCAGAGCAGCATGGCCAGCAGGGCGAGGGAGGGGATTCTGCTCCTCTGCTCTGGTGAGACCCCACCTGGACTGCTGCATTCAGCTCGGGAGTCCCCAGCACAGGAAGGACACTGACCTTTTGGAGCAGGTCCAGAGGAGGCCACCAAGTTCATTAGAGGAATGGAACACATCTCCTGTGAGGGAGGCTGAGAGAATTGGGATTGTTCAGCTGTGAAAAGAGAAGGCTTCAGGGTGACCTCATTGCATCCTTCCAGTACCTTAAGGGAGCCTGAAAGAAAGCTGGAGAGGGACTTTCTACAAGGGCGTTTAGTGACAGGAGAAATGGCTTCAAACTGAAAGAGGAGATTCTTTACTGTAAGCATGGTGAGGCACTGGCAGGTTACCCAGAGAAGTTGTGGATGCCCCATCCCTGGAAGTGTTCAAGGCCAGGTTGGAGGGAGCAGGGGAATTGGAACTAGATGATCTTAAAGGTCCCTTCCAACCCAGGCCATTCTATGATTTTGTGATTAATCCTACTGAGGACAACGTATCTAAGCCAGCCTGTATGTTTACAGGAAATACAGAATCTTTAGCAAGACAAGCAGCAGGACTCCATGTGTGTAACAGTACAATCACAATACCATTACCATTCCTCAATAAGAGATAAGGGGTACCTCTCCTCCATCCTCAAGAGTACCTTCAACATCTGGATCTGATCTTACTGCAAGCCCAGGATGTGTTTTCATTCCTGACAGTACAGCACAAGACAATTATTGACATGGTGGTACTCCTCTCCTGCACCCCTGGGAGGCAGATCCCATCACTGTAACAACCCCTGCCCTTCCCTCGTCTCCTACCAAGTCAGCAGCTTTCAGCACCACTGGACGGGTGAAATGCCACGTGAGCACAGCCTGCCTGCAGCCCCTCCAGCAAACCAGTGCCAGGAAAAGACAGTACAGAATGCGTTCAGACCGAGACACCCCAGTGGCACGAAATACAAGAACTGTGTGAGCTCCAACATTCCCAAGGCCACTGGATCAGCCGGCACATTTTAAATCCTTCACCTGTTCCCGGGCTCGGGCCGGAGGCCTCAAAATGTGACCGCCGGGTGGTGCTGTTTGCAATAGGAAACTCCTGTTTCCAAGCGCCACCTCCTGGTGCTTTCCCTACTTACATACAGGCATTTGGGAACGAGGAGCAGAGAAAGCGTCCCTGTGCTTTTCTGATGGAGGATGGTAATTTAAGATGGACCAGACTAGCATTTTTAGTTAAACTGGAATTAAGTACTTCCCTTTTAAAATTCTTCTTTAAAAAAATCACATGTCTATATTTAGCTTTGTAATTTGGCAGAGGATTCCTGTCTTTCTGCAAAATTAAATTCACAACTTACCAGGTCCCACTGCTTATGATCTAGAAATTAGCTACGACGCTCCACAAAAATGACAGGGCTTATTTGAACTCACTTAAGTTTGCAATATGGCAAAAGTAACGCACTAAGACTCAGAATCCAAGTCACAACTACCCAGAGTAACTCCATTTATAATTTTCTCCTAGAAAAGGAAAAAGCTGTCAGTCTGTTCTCCATGGTTCTCCAGCAGAAAGGTGACTGTTCAGGTAAAGGCAATCAGAACCTGGAGGCACAACCTTGGCAACAGTTACAGCAGGTCCTGCCCTTTGGGTTTAGGGAAAACTACCTCAGTAAGGACACACTGGGGAGAGCTAAACCGTTGTCTGTACCTATCCAAATTTCTAAGATTATTCTTAAAATTACTCACAAACAGCAACAGTTACTATCAGGAACTGGCTGAGGTCTGCTTAAGCTTTCTGCACAAGCAACAGCTCTACATGACCTGCAATTAACGAATGAATCTCTCCAACTTTGTTTCCCTAACCCCTCATCTCCTGCATAATCTCTTCTTCAATTTCTAAATTTGCTTTCTTCCCCAGTTCCTCCTGCAGGACACAGAGGCAGAGCCTGATATGAATAAAATGCATTAGCAGTGAATGACTCGGTACCATGGCTGCACGCCTGCTCCACCTGGAAAACTTCCCACTTACAAGCAGCTTCCTGAAACAAGCAGAAGCTTCTAAGACACCAATCATTTAGAAACAACACAAATTCAGATAGAGAAAATTTATTCTTTCATAAGTCACAGCCAGCTCTTATGCGACCAGGGCAGAAGCTGTCGATGATTCACTAAATAGAGAGAAGAGAGAAAAGAGAGAAATATTAATTGCAGAGGCAGGTTTTCAAACTAGTTGTTACACAGTTCAAAGCTTTAACTACCAGTCTTGAGCTAAATCACTACCTGTTTAAAATTTTTTATGGCATAAGATTTCACTCTTCCTTTTAAAATATAGATACTAGGAACACAGCACAAAACCATATATTCAAGAACCTGGATAGCTGCACTTGAGTCTTCTTAGAAAAAGCAAGGCTAATCCTGTCGTGGCTGCCTTTCAAGAGAAAAATTATAAATGACTTTCATTTTCGCCATACCTACTAAGCCATTTCTCAAAAATTTTTGAACTATAAAAGTATCCCAAGCGAGAACAAAGACTGCAGTTTGTATTCTTATAAAAATTATCTAGTTGATAGAAAAAAAATCATTGTCTCAACATACGAGGTCACTAAGTGTTTCTAAATGTTGCAATGGTCATTTTACCCAGCAGTTAATATTTATAAAAATACCGGTTCTTTGCTGCCTGGGTTATCTACACACCTGATCATAAAACTTTTCACTCTTTGAGTAATAGCCCCAGCAGTTTACAAAACCTTTTGAGTCTTCAGTGACAATAGGAATGCAAAAGACTTACTACTTCCAGTTGGGTGGCAGCACTCTCTTAGTTTTGTAGTAGCGAGCCAACCTATGGATCCTGCTCTCAATCAGAATCAGGCGGAACTTGGCATCTTTATCCTTGAAAAGAAAGTTATAATGTAACAAAGCACTACTTTAATTTCTCAATGTACAATTCAGATGTGCTTCAATAAAATAAAAAAATCCACAGCTACTGCTACAAACTCCACATTGCCATTACCTAAGCCTGATGAATCCCATAAAGTCAGAACAGGACCAGAAATATGTGGTTTAAACGCTGCTTTTAAAATCCTTTTCACAGACAAAGACCATCCTCCTTCATCAAAATGCCTCCCCAATCCCTTAAGTTTACTCAAAGCGGGGCTAACTGGAAGTACACAAAGCTTCTTTGCTTTGTCAAGCTGTACATAAACTACTGTATAATTTAAAAACACAAACACCGAGTTATCAAATGAGCACACACCTTTCTATTTCTCTCAAGATGTTTGCGAACAGCAACAGCTTTCTTGATCAAGTGATAAAGATCCTCTGGAAGGTCTGGGGCCAGTCCCTTTGATTTAAGGATTCTCAGAATCTTGTTGCCAGTAACAAAGCGAACCTGGGCAACACCATGGGAATCCCTCAGGATCACACCTGGAAAAAATATTCACATCTTACACTGGAAAGAAAAACCACACACCAAGAAATTTTGTGAAACCAACCTTACAGTTACAAGCTATCCAAAAAAAGGTCTTCTGCAAGTTAAAAACCTTTCTGGTGGACACTGAAGAAACGGTAGAGAATGAGTGAGCAAAATACAACTTATAAATGCTGAAACACTTTATGATAAACCTTAAAAGACAACTAACACACCCAACACTCTTACACAGGTAGTACATGAAGTGCTACAGTATTATTGGAAAATTTTTAACAAGGCTCATTAAAGGAATGTATTCACTCTATGAACCCCTCTAAGAGGGATTATTATCACTTTCAGGATTACAGTAATAAAAGAATTCATTTACACAGCACCCAATTACACATACACTGCATACACAGCCCATGACCACATAAAGCTGCCATACAAACACTTCAGCTCTAGAAGGGTCCAAACCACTGAGAATTGGTCTATGATGCAGCTACAGTGCCTGTCTCAGTAAACCCTAAGCACAGGGGCTGCCAATATTTGAAAACTTCCTCCAGGAACCTGGGCAGACTAGACTTCCCTATAACACACAACATTACATCAAGATCCTCATCGGTCCCTTCCAACTCAGGATATTACTTTATGGCTCTTAGTGGTATCCACAGTGAACACACACAGATACACCAGATATGCAGTGTTTTCTTAGCATGTTATTTAACATAAGTTGAAGGAACAATTATATTATTACAGTCAGAAAAACGTGGTTTTGTCCCCATTCAGGAGTGGTTTATAATCCTTACCGATCTGGGACGGAGTCAGGCCCTTTTTAGCCAGCTTGTAGATCTGTTCCTTTACATCATCAGAAGTGAGTTTCAGCCACTAAAGAAAATCAGAAAAAAACAGCCCAAACTGATTAACACTGCTTAATACAGAGGGCACAGGCTAGCTACATGAAAGCTTTTTATAAATGGTAGAAATAGATGCTTTGTAGTGCTTGAAAAACAATCAAGAACTGAAACTGTACTTTTAACAATACAGAATTTTTTTGACACATAATAAACCTATAGTGCTGGTGAAATGTGTGTGGAAAGGCAGAGGTAAAACATGAGTCTCCACTGTAAAAACTCCATAAAGCCTCCAACCAATTGCTTTACCATCAGTTCACTTCAATTGCCACACCAGAAGCAGAAATAAAAAGTTACAGACAAAAAAACCCAAACACTGCCATTGGGAAGGAATTCTTAAACTAGGCCTTTTGACAGAAATACGAAATTGAGACCCATTTAGCCACCTTTACTTGAAAAATCAGACTTTAAGTACACTAATTAATGAAAAAAGATACAAATGGATTTACTGAGAATTAATAGAAAAGGCACAGTCCTATGTTAAACTGTGCTGATAAAGTCACTGCTTCTATGATTATTAAGGGGAAGACAACACCAACAAGCTAGGTAATCCTCACTTTCAATGAGCTACAGAAGCTCTTGATTTTTTTCCTTTTTATACTGTCACAGTACAAAACTGAAAAGCATGGCAAAAATAAATTTAGAAGTGCTCCGAAGATTACAATTTAAAACAGAGTATAAATAAAACTGAGCAAAAAAAACCACACAATTTTTTAAAGCAAATATAACACTTGATTATCCTGTTATCAAAACATTTAACTGTCAGCAGTAGTTCAAGTAGTTTCATATTATTTTACTTCAAATTGTATCTACTTAAATTTCATATTTGTGCTTTGATTTATGTTCTCATTTCACTGTTTTTCAGTCCATGCTTTTCCACATGCACCACAAATTGTTCTTTCTGTCAACAAAACAGATCCTCCAAGAAATGGTCTTGCAACCAAAGGACAGAGAAAGCCCTTTTTTAAGTACAGGTAACCTGAAAGACCTAAGGGCGCACCAAAATTATTTACTTTACTCCCCTGACCAACAAATTAGCTGTAAATATTTTTGAAAGTAAGTGGTTTATTCCACAACAGAGAAGGCCAAACTCGAGCGTGAAGAGTAATTTAATCTCAAGGAATTATCTCAAGGAAGTATATAGACCCTTAGAAGTAACTGAAGCAGCACTTAAGTAAAAGGACACATAAAGAGGAAAAGAAACTTTTTTTGCCTAATTAATCGTCTGGCCAGGAAAGGACACTTCTTCTCCAGCACCGTAAGGATCATCACAGAACCATAGTATTATTAGGGACGGACGAGACTTTTAGACATCATCTAGTCCAGCACATGCCAATGCAGGATCACAGGAACGCGTCCAGGTGGTTGAGTGTCTCCAGGGAGCCTCCACAACCTCCCTGGGCAACCTGATTCATCATAGGCGAAGGCAGCCTTTTACCAGGCCATAATTTAAAAGCGATGGCACAAATTACAGCTCTCTCGTTTCGTTTCCCTCCGTGGGCACTCCTGAGCTGCGCTGAGAGGCCCGGAAAAGATGCTGGGGAAGGAACTCACCGTAGGCACGCTGCGTCTGTAGGGCAAGGCCGACTGGGACAGGCCCTTTCTGTGGGAAGAAGCAGACGAGATGCTCAGCGGAGCGGGCCGCGCTGGAGCTCTGGGACCCCGCGCCGCGGCCCGAGCCTTCCACACCCCGCCGCCATCTCCCGCGGCCGCGCGCCTCCCCCGCCAGCCCCACACGCGCCGCGCCGCTCCCGCAGCAGCCTTCCCGCTCCCGCCGCGGTCCGCAGCCCCCGCCGATCCCCCTGAGGAGCCCCGATCCGCCCCTATCCCGCGGCTCCAGCCCGGCCCCGGCGCTCACCCCGGAGCGTGCATGCGACCCATGATGGCGGCGGAGGGAGAGAAGGAGCGGCCTCCGCGCGCGCTTCCGCAGGAAACGTCGGGCCCGCGCCTGGCCCCGCCCCCCCACGCGGCAGCCAATCAGAGGGGCCCGCCCCGCCCCTTCCTCCCCCTCTCCCCCCTCCAGCCCCGCCCTCACAGAGCAGGACACGCGTTGGGTTTTATTCCAGAATAGTGTTTAATGTACTTACAGGAGAGTTACGGAGTCACATTGAACCCGCCGCACGGCGCGGGGGCGACATTGTACATCTTTATCACCGTTTAGTTAAAAGTATTTGGTTCTTAGAGATACACAGACAGAGGGCGGCGCCCCGCCCGCTCTCGCTGCCCTCCCTCACCCCCAGCACCGCCTCAGGGACGGGCTCCCGGCGAGCAGCACTCGGGAAGGGGGGACACGGGGCGCCCCGGGGGAGCCCCGGCGTTAAGGCAGGTGACGGGGGTTTCTACACAACCCTAAAACTTGTAAAAATAGAGAAAAGAGCTTTTACCAGAGATCGCACATGCGTCCGGAGACAGGCAGCTGTAAGGTCGTACAAAGGCAGTAATAAAAAGTTCAGTGCAAAGTTGTAGGTTAGTAAAGGAAGGAGGTCCTAGCGCAAGCTGCTGCTCTCGGATACCAACACAAGGTCTGTATGGACAATTACACTTCTGGCTGCAGGTCAAACGGTGCATAAAAGATTTTTTTTTTTCTTTTCATGTAACAAGATACAAAAAGCTGTTAAAACTACATTTCTCAAGCTACTTAGTATACTGGTAAATTCCATCCCAATCAAATATTTCCCTCTTTCACATCCATCTTGGGTTTTGTATGTAGCATGGTAAATTCTTATTGCAACAATTTTTTTTCTTAATTGAGAATAGTGCAAAGAGGTGCAAGCTTGGTGCTGGTCCTCTACACATGAGGAGAGGCCAAGGCTAGATCCCACAGACAACATAAAATCCATGACCATAGAAAGCTCCAGCCAGTGACTATTTTGAAAAGGAAGGGAAAGGCACAAAATGAGTTAAGCTATGAAGAAGATTAAATCAGAAGTCAGGACATGTGCTAACAATAATACAGTACTACACTTTTTTTTCAGTCCAGACAACTGTTAAAACTGCAAATCATTTTATAAATGATTTTAGTTTAATTGTATTTTGTGCTGTAAGACACTGTGCTTTAATAGCAAACTGCAAAAAAGGCAGTCCATATTGCTTTCATTTTATTTCACAATGGAACGTTTCACAAAAACAGTAGTCTACTTTCCTGTGTTTTAAGTGACTTGTGATTCTAATGATGGAATGGACTAAGTCTCAAAAGCATCAAGTGAGCAGGAAATATATCTAGTTAGTTATATAGTTTATTATTTACAGGCTAAGTACTAAATGAAAAATATGCAGAAGATGCCTACTACAACTGGGATTTGTAAGCGCCCATTAGTATTGGCCCAGTTTCTAACATTCAAGATAGCATTAGCTTTTTAATTGTAATAATTACTACGAAATTGGACCGTGAATAGTTTAGGCACCAGGAGATTCAAGTTTACTTCTCTCTTCTGTATTGAAGGGAGATTGGTCAGTAGCAGGGGAAGGAAATTCGGATTATAAAAGAGGTTTTTAGTGTTGGGTAGATAGAAGGCTTTCCCCATATTGTGTCTTTGTTCATAGTTGCATATTTCACTTTCAAAGTTCGCTTCAAGATTTTGTACTAAAGAAGAGTGTGCAACTTTATAGCTTTGTTTAGACAGAACATGAACAACCTAAACCCCGAATAAGGTGAACAAAAAGGCGACACCTGTAGTGCAGAAACACCTATTAAGTAACCAGTGGTATTAATAGGAGATAGTGACATTTGCACTCCACTGTCACAACATAGTTCAAATCTAATGCTCCTTGGAATGAAGTATTTTACTGGAAGTAGTTCTTACTGGGAGTGAGAAACAGTATTGCTGACAACTGTTAAAGAAAAAAAAGCAGCCAAGTTCCTCTCTCAAAGCTCACTTAACACAACTCATTTCTGGCCTGCAATTCATCCAGCAGCGGTGCTTTTCAACTGGAGGCCATCCTTTACCAGGAGGTAAAGGTGCAAATGCCACTTTGGGTTAGTGTTTAAATGTGTTTCACACTTAATCACTGCAGTATTTAAAAGTTCTGGGAATTACAACAAAAAACCCACTGAGAAGCTGGGTGCATTTCCTACGGTACCACATTCAGCCAGTCTTCATTCAATTTTTGGAGATCATGGGCAGAAAAAATGTATCTAAGTTGAACTATTTATGAAGATCAGTGTAAGTGATGTTACCTGTAAATAACACATTTTAGGAAAAGACTTCCAGTAGGACCTGCAAGGTATCAAATATGAGAATGTCACCCCTTTATAAGGAGCTGAAAGTTAATATGTATACATATTTAAATACCAGAAATGAGGTAAAAGAGAAGCATTTGAATTATAAGGCACCATTATTTACAACTTCCATTATTGGCACTCACTCCAATAAATCTTAGAGAAGCATGAATCTGGGATTAAATGCAATGCTAAGGAATTTTTCCAGCCCTTCAACCTTCATTTCTACAGGTGCGTGTGAAGCCACCAAGATTTTTACCTGTCGCTGCTTCTGTGATACCTAGTTAGTAGTGGGGATGTAATCCTAAAATATGCAATTTCTTTGATGTTCTCCAGCATCATGCCATGGATGACACAACAGCGGTAACAAATTAAAAGCAAAAATGCACTATATCCACAGGCCTAATGATTAAGTTACGGTTCAACCAACCAGCATGGTCAAACTGTTCATCTCGCTTTCATGGATGGTTTAAAAACCCCTTCCTTTACCCACAGCTCTTAAACATTTAAAATGATGCCTTGGTAACATCACATGAGCATAAACCAGGTTTTCTAGAAGTCCTCCAGATTAGGCTACATGAACATTGGTCCAACGTATCTGTTGAAATGGAGAGTCTTGTAATTTAAGATGTACAAGTTATCTTCAAGTAGGAAGATGCGCAAAGCACAAGTGAATACAGTTGTTCTGGTCTTACTCAGGTGTAGAAATGAGTTCACAGATAGGGTACAGCAGTTAGTCGATACCAGTTAACAGTCTCCTTGCTCAAGTTGAAGTCCTTTAGTGGGAGTGTAATTCCACCCAAGAAAAAGTTCTCACGTAACGATTCTGCACTGAGCACGCTTAACTGAAGTTCTCTCTGTTTCAGAGTCTCCATGCTATATCCACTGTACACGAGCTAGAAGGTAACAAGTTAAGAATTTTTTGGTTATATGTTACACAGATTGCCCTTTTTTCTGACTGCCAGCCACTGACAGGTGTCTTAACTGCACATTATGACCATTCAGTACATCTGTTTCTCAGAGAATGGGCTGAAATACATCCCTATTTTATTTTGTGCTCCCAGTGTTAAGTGTTTAGAAGGACTAGTGTTTTTTGACTGAAGTACAGTTTACATGCCAAGACTTCTGAATTCATTTTTCTCCACGTCACGAGTCAGTGAATCCAGGGCGGGGGGGGTCTTAATTTTAAGATTCCTTTCCTTCTCCCCATCTCTCCTCAGAGTCAGTCTGAGAAATTTCTGCCTACTTGTCATAGCACACTGACCTACTCAGTTGCTTTATTTTTAAACAGGGCACAAAGTTTTTCAAAACAGTTCGTTTTTCTTTTCCATTTCTATATCTTCACAGATTTTTTTTTTTAGACAATATTTTAATTACTGCTTAGAATAAGAGATAATAGCAAACCATAGGGAGTTACTACATACATTTTAACTTACCATTTCATTGAAAGTTGGGTTTCTTGTCTTCCGGGAGATTTTGGTTTTGCGTTTGGATGTTTTGTGCGTGTCTGGAAGTAAATATGTTTTTACATAGGGATTTGGATCTGCACCATCTTCTGTAACCTACAGTCAAATAAACCAGACAAGTTAGAAAACTAATTAGTGCATAACTATTTGCATATTTATTTTCAAGTATCTAGACTTTGCAATCAAACTAATCAAAAGCAGCAATTAATCAAGCTGGCACTTGGAAAATTTGGAGGGAGAGAGAAAGGCTGATGCAGGAATGGTGGAACTAA
This sequence comes from Neopelma chrysocephalum, assembly GCF_003984885.1. Lineage (NCBI taxonomy): Eukaryota > Metazoa > Chordata > Aves > Passeriformes > Pipridae > Neopelma > Neopelma chrysocephalum. The sequence continues at coordinate 6,249,292 of NW_020897693.1, forward strand.
GTCAAGACGGTAATTGAAAAATGGAACCAGATTTTGGCAGAGAGCACAGCATCTGTACTTACCAGGTCTTTGATGTGCATCACCATGATAAATAGAGTGCTATTTCTGTAGGATATGGACAGCTTCACTTCTCCTCCTACTTTGCCTGAGGTAGGACTGGATGGACTTGTATCTGAAAAAATAAGACAATTATTTCTTCTGTAATATTTGTACATTTTTCATCAGTGCTACACTCAATTATTACATATGGGAAAAAATATCAGCCTTACACCAAGCTCTGTTTCTGATTTTATTTCTTGTTCCCTAATACGGGCAAGGCTTTAAAGATTTTTTGCATTCTCTTGCAAGAACCAGCTTCAAGGTTCGGAATGAAAACCTGAATAATTTAGTCAAGCCATAAACAACTTCAAGTGATCACATATATTGTTGCAATTTTTGGTATGTATTTCCTTGAAACTGTAGGCAAGCACAGTTGGAAAGACAGTGATGCATTTTCTAATGAGGGAAAACTACAGTTAACTAAACAAGATTTAAAAAAATTCACATTGTGAAGGTGTCATACAATTTATAAACCAGCCCCCACCCAAACATTACCTACCTGTAGGTCTGGCTATTCCATCTATTCCTTCCACTTTGTCATCACGAAGTAATGGATGGAAAAAAGTATAAACAAGATCACACTAAATTTGGAAGAAATGTTACATATTAGTTTAAGTGTTAAAAAGCATCAAAACCTGAAAATTTGCATTTCATTTAAATTATTTCTACTCACTTCTGCCACCTCTGAAGAGCTGTTCATCAGGCTCTGTATGTAGCTGTTGAGCTCCACTTTTCTTTTAGCTGCTACATCTTTTATATGTGTTCTTCCCAGAACCATCTTATTAGGAAAGCTACAAGAGAAGAGCATAATTGGGTTTTCAGTTAATTTATCAGAAGCAAGTACAGTTAGATTTCATTGTTGTTTCCATCCTGAAATGCTGACATCCATTTTATTTTCTGCAAATCAGGAGTGGGAACACAGCATTCCAACAGGTTATGACACTACAGAAAGGCAAAGAAATATTTATAGGCAATTGTTATACGTGATATGACACACAGACCCAAAACACTGAGATGTTTCTCTGGCTCTTCTCCTTAAAACTTGGAGACAACTGTTTTCTCCCTTAATTGCCAACTCTGAGGTTTTAATTTGCCCCTCAGCAGTTTTGTCTCCATTTCAAGCAATTTCTTCCTCCACCCAGCTGGGAGCAGTTTTGTTGCTTTTATAATAGTGATGAGCGAGTTAGGAACATACCCTGGTAATTTCCAAAGAGGAAAGAGAATGCCAAGTTTGTTGTGGAGCTCCTGGAACTCATCAAACGTTCGGAAGACAAATGTTGGCTCAACTTGCCCTTCTCTCAAAACTCTCACTACATAGATCTGCCCAAAACACAAAACCCACAAAGATAAAAGTAGTTTATATAACAATATTATAGAACTGACTTAACAATATAATTTTCTTAACAATCAACTCTTTCTCCTGTGGTAATCCTTCTCCTGAATACATATCCTGTTATTATATCCCACATCCCAGCATTTGCATTTTATAGCAGAGTTAGAATTATAAATAGCCCTTAATGCAAAGTAACATCCCATGATCTTCCTATAATGTAGATCCACAGCTGACAAGGGGATGAAGGTAGTTAAGGCTAAGCTGTCTGCACTCTCCCTTTTAAGCCTTATTCTAAGTTCATACCATACACCTATGGTATAGGTATACAAAATGTTTAATCGGTGCAGGATTACATGGAAACATGTATCTGTGGGACCAGGAATACCACAGAACCCTTCAACTGTAATTTTTTTCAATTTAATTCCCTCAAGATTCCAAAAGATTCCACTTTTAAAGTGATAATCTTGTGGGCAGATGCAAGTGTACTGCATTATACAAAAAGAATTTTTAAAAATACTGGGGGTGCAGTCCCAGGACACAGTTATTTGCTTTCTTAGAAGGAAATGAAGGTTGAGAAGCTGTACAGTGGACTCATTTTATGGGCAGATGAGTCGAATGTACAATGTATAATTTAACTTTAAAAATCTAGACAGAATCTAGACCTCCTTAACAGCTTCCTGGAAGGTAAGAGGCTGTTTTGGCTTAGACCAGAAGTACTCAAATACATTTATTATATAGTGATTCAGCACAAAGCTCTTCTTCACTTCCAGCATTATTCAGATTTGCTCTACCTTCCCTAGATGGTGTCTTACCAGATTAAGACATTTACAGCAAATAGAACTTGGAAAGAGATGTACATTTGCATCTACCACTAGAGCTCACTTTTTAAAAAACTTCAGGAAAATATAACTTGAGCTGATTATTCCAGCCCAGCAAATAGCAGCAGATAAATAAAACAGTAAAAAAAATAATTGAAGAGAGTTGCACATCTGCATAGGAATACAAATATTACATCTTAAAGTGCAACCCAGGGCTATAAAAACCCTGAGGGCAAATTGCAATGTTTTCTGCCCCCTGTAAGACTGGTAGGAATGTAGGTGCATTAGTACAGGAAATGATGCTTTTACTTAGGAGGAACAAATACAGCTTTAATGGAAGGTCAGACCAAAAATAGAGTGCTTGACTTAAAGACTCCTACTCAGGAAGGAGCCATTTTACACAAGGTGGCTACATGAGCCCATAAACATGACTCGAATTCCCATATTTTAAAATAATCTCCACCAACACTACTTCTGCCCTTTCTACTTTCTTCTAGATCCTTTTCAAGAGGTGTTTTCATTTTGAAGAATATTATGAGATGCTAAAAAACCCACTCTGTACTCTAGCACTCCCATTGCTGGTTTACCCTAGCCAGCAGCTGAGCACCCACACAGCTGCTTGTTCAGTCTCACTCCCTCACCAGTGGGACAGAAGGGAGAAGAAGAGCAAAAGCAAGAAGACCCGTGGGCTGAGATAAAGACAGTCCTTGGGAGGGAAGGTGATGCAAAGAAAACGTCTCACCACCTCCCACAAGCAGACCCATGCTTAGCCAGTTCCCAAACAGCCACCTTGGATGACAACACCCTCCTGTCCCCTGCTTTCTTGCTCTACCCCCAGTTTTTAATTGCTGAGTGTGACAATATACGCTCTGGAATATCTCTTGGATGGTTTTGGTCATCTGCCTCTGCTGTGTTTTGGAAGAAAATACAACAGTATCCTCACTGAGTGGAAACAGACTCCGCATACTTACATAATGTTTATCTGGGTTGTATCTCTTCTGATATGTAAACACAGACACTTGTTTGATTCTGCCATCTTGTTTAAGAGAATAGGTTTTAGCAGTAAATGAGAGGATGGGTTCATCATTAGAAGGTAAACCTGAGAAACGCAGCTGAGCCAGATTGTGAATGAAGAAATTAAACTTTGTGGCAACACTTCCCAGACTGGATTCAATCAGCCTAGAAAAAAAAAAAAACAAACACCAACATCAAAACACACAAAAGGGGTTCTGTCAATAAACCAGACTGAAGTCTAAGAACAACACCCTCCAATTTCTTACTGACAAAGAAAATGTTTTTAAACTATGTGTGATCAATGTACTATATAAATAGCATCATATCAACATTTGATAGAAGATTCAGTATCCAAACTTTGGAATACGTTTTATTCAAGAAGTGAAGGCTTTCCAGACTTCCTAAAAAGCCTAGAGTATTGCATCCAGCTCTGGAGCCCTGAAGACAGGAAAGACATGGACCTGTTGGATCATGTCCAGGGGACAGCTGCAAAAATTATCAGAGGGATAAAACACTTCTCCCATAAGAACAGTCAGAGAGTGGGAGTTGTTTAAACTGCAGAAGAGAAGGCTCCAGGGAGACCTTATTGTGCCTCTGCAGTACTTAAAGGGAGTTTATACAAAAGATGGGGACAAACTTGTTAGCAGGAGCTGTTGCAAGAGGACAAGGGGTAAACTATGTGAGGGTAGATTTAGATTCTACATAAGGAAGAAATGTTTTTACAGCAAGTGGGGTGAAACACCAGAACAGGTTGCCCAGAGAGGTGGTAGATGTCCCACATCTGGAAACATTCAAGCCCAGGTTGGACAGGGCTCTGAGGAACCTGATGTAGTTGAGGATGCCCCTGCTCATTGCAGGGGAATTAGTGTGGATGGCCTTTAATGGTCCCTTCCAACCCAAACTGTTCTGCAATTTTAAGTTGCACGCATACTACTGCAGCTTCCCCTGTACATTTAAAGTGAAGTACAGTTACACATTTTCTAACACACAGCAACTACTCAGTTACACTATATACACACCCCCATTCATGACATTGGAGCATCATCCCTCTCTCCCCAGTGTGCAAAAGCACTTCTCCAAGAGAGAACTTCTTTACAATACGTCACATCATATACACTGGTATTAAAGAAATTAGGATGTTTTCAAAATGCAAGTCTCAAACAGTCAGGTTTTAGGTTACTCCTAAAGACAGCAAAGTCTTTTACCACAAGCATTAGTCTTATATGAAAGTGATCTTACATAGTTAACTGATATTTTATGATTGCACAGTGTAACTATTGGACTTCTACAGACGTTTGTAAACATCCTTCATATGTGTTTTTCATAGCAGAAACCTCCCATTAAGAGAATCATGCTGGGAGATATTTTAGTTTTCACTTTATCCAGTACCTCGTAAAGAAAATGGTGGCTTCTGCATCTGTTGTTTGGGGCTGGAGAGCATCCTGGACATACTTCAAGTCCTGAACCCCACTTAGTTCTGGTAACCCAGAAGAAAGCATCTGCAGGAAATCAAAATTTACAGTTTTAATGAAATGAAACAACATGATTTTATAGTGAAAAGATTAAAACTTAGACTCTCAAATTCATTTGCAGATGCACTGAATTGCCAAATGCAAAGAGTGATAGCAAACAGTTACTTTTATAACAGCAGTTATTCACCACTTTTGCTGAATTAAAAGCAGTTAAAAACACTATGCAGTGTCATTCATGGTATCATCTTGGTTTTAAATCTTCAGGAAAGAGGTAGGCAGTAAAAAAGCATAAAAATTTGCAAATAAACCTTCCCAAAAAGTAGATTGAATGTTTCTGGCTTTTAAAAGCATACATTAAGAGTTTCTGCAGCATAAATAGCATTTAATACAACCCAGCATGACAGATCTATCAAGTTTCAATTGAATTTGAAAAATGATTACCAATGAAAGTAGGTTAAGGAAGAGGCTTGCGTGCTTTCTTATCAAGTTGTAAGCTTGGCAGCAGAGATCCACAAACAACTGAAAGCGAATGGTGGGTTTTTCCCCCCCATTGATGACATAAGCCATATCCGACGTGAGCACAAACGGAGCTCGATCCCTGTTCAAAAAGCACAGAGAATTCATAAATTAATTATAAGGGCTATTCCTTGTCATGTGCTTACTCCCCCTCCTCCACCTCCACCCTGGGGTAATGATATTAAATAATCCATTAATGCCATTTCACATTTTTTAATGGGGTTCAGCTCCCTCGTGCTACCTCAGGTTACCCGGCACATTCACACGGTACTGGACCCACAGTAGATCTGGATCAACACTTGGAGGCCAGGTTACCTTACAATGCCTTCCCCCCCTCATTTCTGGAAGCCATAACATATTTAAACAAATGTAATGACTATATTATCACCAGACTAAAACATAACTCCTTTATCCTGGATATAGATTATCTTCCCCTACACAGAGGATTAGTCAATACAGATTTGCTGTTCACTCTTTTCCACAATCTTGACATTCACTACTGTTCTTATGATCCAGAGTCTATTCTCAATTGTTTCACACTTATATTCAGATGATGTAAAGGTTCTGACACTCAATTTCTCAGCCATTGGTAAAGTTCACCTCATAGGCATCCAATACATACATGGCATGACAATAGCTATCAAGGTCAAACTACACTACAGCTTTATCCAATATTCCTGGAAAAGTATAAGATCTGTGTTAGAAGTAAGACTCCAAAATATCAATAAAAAGTTATAATAATCTTTTTCTGTAACAAAATACTTGGCTTCCATGACTTGGAAAGAAATTGCCACTGAAATCTATCAGTTGTGTATAACATAAGGTTCTTAAGAAGTGAGTGCAGTTTGGAAGCACCGAAGTTAAATGATGTTTAGGAGACCAAATCCCTTATGTTGATTTACCAGTAGCTAGAACAGTAATTTTATTTGAACATTATGCCTATGTGCTTTGCCTTAAAGCAGTTCCAGAGATCAGAATATGGAAATAGGAAACTGGGGCCTTTTCCAAATTAATTTTGTATGTTTAAGTTCAAATGAGTTTTGGAAACTCCCTGGTTAAACTGGAAGATATTGGCTTCATAATGAGTACAGCAAATAACAGGAATTTAAAAGAGAATGCTTAGAATTATAACATTTATAAAAGGAAACTAAAAACATCATTCTCTAGATTGCTTAAAACCAGAAAATACCTTTTAAAGCTACCAAACATTTGTGCATGTCCCAAAAATTTTCCGAAGTCAATGTGAAACATGTGCCCAGTGTTTCGGAGCATTATGTTGTCATTGTGGCGGTCACAAATTCCCAGTACATAAGTAGCTACACAGCATCCTGCACAAGAGTAAATGAAGTTTTCTGAAGCCTGGGAGGGAGAAGAAAAAAGTGAATTGAGATAAAATATCGGTGGGAAAACATAATTCATGCACTAAACTGTCAATCTTGATGAGTGCAAAATCCAAGCCAGGCAAGACATTTTTCCCCAAATACTGTTCTTTAAACAGATAGGTTTGCAAAAATCTCCAGAAATCACACTTTTCAGCAAAAATGGTCCTTTTGCTTTTTATATAAATGAAAGAGAAAAGAGTTGAAGTCAAATCACAAAACTATGTTGGCAAAGAAAAGGATACAAGACTTGTATTTCCAATGTGTTTCTTAAATATACAAAACAAATTTCAGGGGAAGACCTGAAATATGAACTTCATTCTTTCATAAGTTGGTATTTATTCCTTTTAAAAGATCTTCAAATAAGAACAACGCTGAGATAAGTTACCTTTTCATATTCCTCCTCTGTAGGGTTATACTTTCGCAACCATTCTGCCAGGGGTTTGTCTTTAAAAGAACCTGTCACTCCATATTCCACTTGAATTTTCCTAAGTGTATCTGAAGCAGGAACAAGCTCTACCATGCCTTTATATAAAACACAACAAAGTGTATTTAACCATCTCCTTATGTTATACTTGCATTTCCATTATTCAGTAGAAACTTTTCTTGATAAGGATGAATTTTATAATCTTAGACTAACCTCTTCCAAAACCCAGTTAGATGTACAAATAATTCTATTAGTCTACTAAGCAATTTCACAGACTATGTTACAAAGCAAACCATGAAACACATGTAGCAATCCAACTTAGCTTACTTTACTACAATTAGTTACAGTCGCTAGAATGAACATATAAATTATACTCTGAATAACTGCTTTCTACCACATAAACTATTATTGGTCTATAAGCAGTAACTGCAAAATATTTTGATGCTGACATTTCTGCTGACACCGAGGTAATCTAGTAACTTAAACTGCTGTCAAATGTTGAAACAGACCAGACAGTGAGCTTTACGTGTGGTCTTATTTTGGAAATACAATTTACTAAAAATATTTGTATAGCTAAATCATAAAAGGAAAACATTCAGTTGATTAACAGAATTTTAATTCCACCTTGGCAAGAGCTACTAGAGGTAAATCTAATTTACATCCATTTTACTTTCCCACTTTAATCCTTCCGAGTACTTTAGGGACACACTAATATTAGCAGCAAGAAAAAATATGCTATGCAGATCGATTCATCATTCAGAGTAGGAGGAAAAGCCATCTGTTTCTCTAAAAAGCAAGTCTTGCATAAATAGAAGCTTTTTGCTTAGTTTTGCCAACCTAAATTTCCAACTTTTCCATGTATTCAAGAGTTTTTGTCATGCTGTTTTAGCATCTGACCAAAGAAATATTTAAATTATTGTTTATCCTCTTAAATATCTTTGGTTTCTATTGGCTAACTCTAGAGAATTAGCTAAAACTAGCAAAAAGCATGTTCAAGGTGCAGGCCAGTATTTACACTCAAGAGTTCTGTGACCTACTTTCAAACCCAAGAGACAGCCTCATATTGCCAAGGAACTTTCACCAGCATACGACACTAACTCTGGGGGATAGTGTGTGTGCATGGCAGGGAGTGTTTTAAATTTTTCTTCTTTTTGCACATTTCAGTACATGAATGATACTCCCTGACTCCACTGCAGCAGATTCCAGATAATTTAGAATTTTGGTTTTGATTGGAATATTTCTTTCACCATAATTAAACTTTCAAAATAAGGATTGCTATAGCCCCATTATTTTCTTGTGTTGCAATAAGAGCATCAAGAGAAACCTTAGCTTTTATCACTGTATTTATGTGTTTGCACCACTGTTCACTGACAACAGAATGCTCAAGAGACACATTGAAGTGCCACTCAGTCATCAGGAAATTCAGAACAATCTAACATTGTACTCTCCAGTACTGAAGTTCCTTGTAGTGGAACTGTTCTTTGGTCCCTGTCCCCCCTGCACTGAAGTTTTTCACTATGAGCATGACAGGAAATTGAAGTGGGGGAGCAAAGATTAAAAGCAGCATCTGGTTTTGCACCTCGGTCTTTTCCAGTTGAGAGACACTTGAAGATAACCATCCGTAGATCCAGTCCCTCTTGCAGCCAGATCTTATCCATGATCTTAATCATTTGCAAGGCCAACATATCTTGTCTCAGATCTTCTCCAACCTTAAATGAAAAAATAAAAGTTAACTAGAGGCATAATATGCTTTCAGCAAAACTAAACATCAGATTTTAATTGGTTTATATTTCTAGGAAGTGCTACTTCCTCATAGTTACACAGCTAAAAAGAGAGGCTACAATTAAACTTTCACATGTGATAGACTTACGTTTTACAATCTGCTCAGATGTTGGTTTCTACACAGGAGCAAACTCCCAAAAACTAAGCTTATTGGTCTATGCCAAAGTTAATTGATACCAATGAAATAGTGATTATCATTCAACTTCTTTTCTCCAATACACACGTAAGGCCTACCTTAAACATCACATTAATTTCTTCTCCCAGAGGGTCTGCATTTATCAGTGCAACTTTCAGCGGTACTGCATTGGAGCTGAAGAAAGAACATGCCTGCAAGTAGATTTAGTGTTAATAGTCAAAAAGGCTATTCCTGCTAGCCCAGAAAACAAGACATTCTGACAACAAGCAGGATTGACACACAATGTATCTATTCAGACTTTTAATACTGCAATTGTGGTGAATACGTGCTTCCTTTGAATAACGAGTCCTTTGGCTGTTATTTGTTGCATTCTTGTACAAAAGCCAATAGTTCTGCACAGTCATGTTTTATACATTTTGAAGGGAAGAATGAATAAAACATGAAAAAATATTTTATTAGTAGCTTTTTTTGAAACCTAGAAGATACAAACACATTAAAAAGTGTGTGTTTCACAGTATTTTTCCTCATTTATCTGCTTTCAAGTACATACTCATAATTTAATAGTTACAGCAGAGAAGGAAAGCAAGATGAACTGTCTCTCCAACACAGGATTAGTTCAAGCGTTAACAGACCTTTAGGTTTTCAGTCATGCATGATGATATAATCAAGACTGCGGTTGAGCAGATACTGTCAAACCTTGCAGAGTTCTGGAAACATCATTTACCTGCTTCTCCTACATTCTAGCTTTGCCTAGATTTAATTTCTACAAAAAGGTTTTGGAATTCTGAATGTGCAGTACCTTAATATTTAACTCTTTTGCCACAAGACTGGGATTGAGAGGCAAACGGCATTTGTTCTTCAAGAAAAATAACTGCACACGTTCCATACCATTTTGCAAGGCAACCTACAGGAAAAAAAAGAAAATTCAGCTGATATTTTCCTAACTGGAGCATCTACAGAAAACTTCTGGACAAAGTTATCCTAAAACAAATGTTTTAACTCCAGAGTCAAAGGAATGCTAGGAACTATAACTGCTGGTTTAGCTATTAAAAATACGTAAGGCTGGCAGTATAACGCTAATCACAAAATGTCGTGGCATTTTGTGTTTTTTTTTTTTACTGAACCAGATGATAGCATCCCACTCTATCAAACTAAGTTGTATTATAAGCACATAAGCAGATACCCCATTCTTTTGTATAATGGGATCACTCTTCAGCAGTAATAGGTTTAAATTAATTTCCAGTTTATTGTATATACAAACCGTCCTATTGTATCACAATCTTATGTTTCTGATGACAACAAACTTGACAAAAAGCATCAACTTCATTACGCTTTTAATTTGTTAAAATGCATAGCAATAGATTCACAGATCTTCCTATGAATTATACATAACATTTTGAACTTAGACTAAAAAGACAATTGAATGGATTAGTTTTGAGGGTATACTCAGTCTAATCTTCCTAAAGAATATTAAAAATATATACACACCTGCCGAGCAGATCCACTTGTTTGCTTTACTTTTTCTGCTACCATTCCAAAGAGCTGCACTAGTCTGGTCTGCTTCTCCAACTCTTCCCTCAGCCTTTTTCCACAGACCGAAAGAAAAGCTCCAAGAATTTGCTCATACCTTACACCGAACTTCATATCATACAGCGTATCCTTAAGAAGCCTGAAATAAAGCATATAAGTTAAGTTTTCCTAAGGAAAACACTGCAAACGATGCAATGTTAAGACATTAAAATATTTTAATGAAACAGTTCTACATATGCCTGAAGTTACTGATATATATATATATATACATAGAATGGAAAAGGTAAGAAGTTTGTGCTTTGTAGAGGCACTATCTTTTCTTTCATTAAAAAACTCCCAAAAATATGTCCAGTTTGTATTATCACCATTGATAACAGTCATTGTTATATTAGTATTAAGAAGGGTTTTTTTTCAGAAATATTAATCTTGTGGTCCATGAAAAACAGGACAGAGAACTTCTTACCAGTACAGGTAGTGTGCTATTCGAATGCTTCCCAGTGCCCGAGCCAAAAGAAATTTCACAAGAGCACTGTCAAGATAGGTTTCATACTTCAATGCCTAAATACAAAGAAAATGAAATAAATCAGGTATGGATTTAATTCTAGATGAAGACTGAGGTTTTATGACTAATGCACAGGCAGAATCACCACAAATCTTTAAGACAGTCGCAAAGTGATTTTTTTACTCAAATTGTGTTCCCTACTATGCATTAAAGTTATTAGAGGCATGCAATTGCATTTCTGCTATTAGTCATCAGCAATTCCTTTGGGTTTTCAAGAGCATTAAAAATTCAAACTTCTGTGTAGGCAGAAATTCTTACCTGTACAAATTGAGGGAGGAAATCTGTTAACTCATCATCACTTAATGACTCCATCCAGTTCACAGCTGTATTTCGTACTTCCTGATCAGCAAACCTAGAAAGTCACAACAAATCCACATTTAATTATCTCTGTTCATATAGGATTTTTTTTTTGAGATCAGCTAGAGAGAAAAGAATCAATATAAAGGCTTTAACAGCTTAAAAAACCCTACAAGTGTGAGGCCCTTCACCACATAAGATGCAACCACATGTGCATGTTTAGGACACAGTAACCTCTCAAAACTTAGTGTTGACAGCGTGGCTCTATAGTTCCTGTCCTGTCACACAGTAGATATTAGAATCCTAACCACTCTTACTGTGCTTTCACTACATGACTTGGTCAAGCCTACATCATTAAAGTAAGCACATGTTCTTTAAGATTTTAAGAACACTTAGCTTTTGCTACAAGATATTCAGCAATATTTTTCCACAGAACACCATTCAGGATCTGCTACCAAAGAAAAGTCATTTGATGCTCAACAACACACACAGAATTTATTTAAACACTGTTTTCCTTACTTTGAATCAAGTAGTTCCAGTGCAGCTAAGGGTGATAAAGGAGGCCACCTCTGAAGTAACGAATATATTTCTGGAAGACTTGCCCAGTCCCAGTGAGGGGCACTAACCAGTATTTTTGGTAGGCTACTAGTATGGCTATGACAGTAATGTCTTTTCTCCCACAAAAATTCTTTATCTTCTTTCGACAGCCTGCAGACAAAAGCACAAAATGGAATGACATTGAAATAGCTATTTCCTCTGCAAAACTCAAAATGAGAAGCCAAATAAAGCCTCAAACAATTAAGGAAACAGTTGTTAAGAGTTATAATTTGGGCAGGACAAGATTAAGTTTTAGTATAATCTAAAATAAACCAAAATGTTAATATCAGTTTGGTGCAGATGAGTGGGAAAGCCTGCCAGAAAAACTTCCATGGCACATGAACAGCCACTGCTCCTGTAACAGAAACTGCCAAGCAGGAATAGACAACTGTAACAGGCAGCAAAGGGGCAGCAATCTTGTAACAAGAGGCTACTATAACATCAGTCATGAAAAAAAAAAGGAAATTCTTCAAGTCAGTACCATTATTTCAGACGTTTAATTCAATCTCTTGTTTAAGTCTCTATAGGTCTTCACAATATGTATAAAAAAAAGAGTATTAAAGAAACTTCAGAATATATAAGCATTCCATACACTACCCACAAATTGTCATGCGCAAAGAGACCACAGCTAGAAGGGATGAACATACCCAATAGTGTTATCCTTGGACAGAATGGCAAGGAGACGTTCTCGCAATGGTTTTTCTAATGATTCTATGGAATGATGCACAGTAGTCTTTGCAGGTTCAGGAATTTTATATTCAATATCAAATGCATGGGATGGGAAGTCAATCTGAAAAAAGAAAAAAAAAAAAAGATGATGCAAGTCCTTAAGCACAGTAGAGAAAGCTCACTCTTCCAGCAACCTCAGATATTTAGGCATCTGAACTCTTTAGTTCTACATGTCTAAGTCTTCAGATACTGTTTCCTGAAGGTTTTTTTCCATCTCAATTCTTTTACATGGTCCTTAAATGTACAACTGTTGTTGCACAATGCAGCGGCTGGAGCACTCCTTAGTAGAGAAGTGAGAGTGCTTAGAGTGGAGACTAATCACAGAACTATTCAAATTCACACCAGTGGTTTCAACCCAACCAGCAACTCAGACCATGTTTTGGGACTGCTAAGCCATGCCTAGTAAGGCACCTTCTCTTTGGAGAGAAATTCATACTCTGAGTTTAGAAAGAGAGGTGCTTATATTCTGTAAAGAAACTGGAATTGCTAGTGCTTAGGTCTAGGCAACTCTCAGCACACATTTCTATGGATTTCTGTCACAAATGTTCTCTCCCAGCACTGATAGGATGTACTGCCAAGGTTCCTCCAATTTCTCTTACTTCAAAACAGTTATTCAGTTACTGATTTGTATGGACTTCCAGGAGCTTTCTATTCTTTCCCCTTACAGTTTAGTAATCACTATTCTATACTGGCTTTGAAATATGACTTAGCAGTATTTACCCTCTCTCCAAAACATTCATCTATTAAGACTATTGTAAGACTTACAAGTCACAGTATTCAAACAACACACAGTCAGAGCAAGTCAAATTTATGTATAACCTGCAATACTATTCTTTCCATATTTCCTTTCTTAGTGGCCATCCCTGACACATGATGCGGATGTGACGAGGTCCACATTTGCAAGAGCTTTGTCCCAGAAGTTAACAATCTGAGAAAAAAACATGTACAGGTATTAGTATCACAATCTGTTTACTTCACCAAGATATTAGTTGTCAAATGATTTTAATTTTCACTGGATGTCTTCTTTAAGTGCTGCACACAACCATTAGGCAGAAAAGGCAATGGAAAATGTTCAGTGTTGACACAGCTGACACAGATAAGGAACAGGGAGCACTTAAATTAAGTGAGAAAAGGAATACTTTTGCCTCTGACAAATAAACTGAACACACACACACACACACACACACACACACACACTTCTTACCTTCTCCGAGAGAAGGTCCAGGCATATGAATATTACAGACACCACCATCTGCCTGGACTTCCCACATTACCAGATTTTGCAAGTGCATATCAAATGACATTTGCATTTGCCAGTGTATTCCCAATATTAATACCATTTCCAATTGCAGTAGGGAATAACTGAGGACACCTCATAAATCAGTGAGGTGGTGAATGTTAGGTACAGAAAAGTTCTATCAGTCTTTAAAAATCAAAATGCTGTCTCAAAAGACTGCTTGAAGACCAAACCTTAAGTATATTTTGAAAGATGTTTTAGGGTTTATATGTATTTCAAATAAAGAACAGCTTGTTATATGTAAATATTGATTAACTGGGAGCTTATTATGCCAATAAAAGCTACTAAATCATGCCACTAAAGCACAACTGAACAGCTTGGTCTTTTTATTAATTCTCCAGTTTAATATACTTGCCATACCCTTCTGTCTCAAGTAATGACATTTTAAGTCACTCTTAAGACACACTTCAGCTGAAAGGATTTTTACTTGGCTATGAATTCTTCCAAAGCACATACATGACCATTTTTATTCTTCCTACATTTTAGTTAGCTACAAGTTTTAGCTCCTGCTTGCTGTTGCTGCTATTCTCAACTGTAACTGAAATATTTGGGTAGTATCTTTACCTAGGTCTGAATTTAATTTACGTGGACTGCAAGTGGATTAGACCACTAAGTATCTCTGCAGCTGCTACATACAGGCCACTGAGCGAACTCTGGCACAACACATTCTATTGTAGTGCTCTGCATAAACAGAAAATCCAGTTTTCTCCCAAAACTAACTACTATGACAACACCATGAAGCAGAAAGACAAGCTAAATCTGCAATTCAAATCAAAAGCTATGTTTTCAAATACTGTGTGATGTAGTATTTAGACAGGAGACTGAAATGCAACATTTAAACAGAAGTTTGAAATATGCATCATTTATGAAATGAAATCCAAGTTTCAAGAGGAGACTGAAAGCAGCTGCAGGTCATCTTTGCAATGAAGGAAATCCTAAAATCTTAAACACCCTCAAGCTGTTGGAATCATCACTAGACAAAAAAGGAAGCAGGACAAGTAAAGTCAAACCTAGAACCAGAGGACATAAAGCACATGAAACAGATACAAGCAATACACAGCAGTAACTTTCCAGGAAAGACTTGGCTGTCTTTCTGCAGCCATGGTGGACAATTTAAGCTTCCAATAAGACCCACAAGTCAGAGCACAGATAAATGGGAAATTGTAAGCATAAATGCTGGAGCTATTTTGAAATGGTGTGATCGCTCCTGCAACATCAAGCCTAATTCTGGCATCTGCGGTTCAAGTCTATTGGTTGATGTCCCACTGAGCAGCTACCAAAGTGATAAGCATTTTGGAATGCACTCTGGAATGAAAGTTTGAAGGACAAGGAAACTTGAACCAGGCAGAAACACTTAGCCTGGGAAAGTTACAGTAGGCTTTTCATTCTTAGTGAAAAAAGTATAATAGGATCCAGCAGCTGTGCTTGATGGAAAGCCAATTCAAACTAGAACTATGTAATAAGTCTAACACAGTTGTTCATTATCCCATTATTTTAAGTTTTTAAAATAAATTCAGCTCTGAATCAAAAGGAATAATTTCAGAATATTCTGGGACATAATAATCCAACAATATTCAACTTCCTTTAGCAGGTAACTTTTTTCAGTCAGTTAGATGGAAATCCTGTAACACAGGACTGTATTTTATTCCCTATTTAATGGAAGGTTTTATTTCTGTAAAAATATAGTTTACAATTCTTACCTTTACCATGGCCTACTATATTCAGTGCCAGAGAGGCAGTTTCTATAGTTATGGGAGTGGAGTAAGCTTTATACAGAGCAAATAATAATCTTACCCATGTTTTGGATACTTACCGCCTAAAATCAAAGAGAGGTAGAGAAACCTGACCCAAAATTTCTGGGCCCTTTCTCTGCTTATTTGAGTCAGGGGAACTCCCACTACTTTGATTTAGGATTCCAAACAAAGTCACACATAAGACTGATTCCAGAGGCAACTGTGAAATCTGGATGGGGAAAATTATTCTACAAAATAAAAGTATTAAAAATAAGTCAGTTAGAAGAAAGGCAGTTGTTAGTAAGTTACAGGCTTATCCATATAATCCATTTATGCCTCTTACTTTCAAAAAGTTAATTAACATTGAAGAACAAGTGGTAAATTTCCATGCAATCATATTTTACTCCATCTCCCACACCAATAGCTTGTAAAACCTGTTAAATTGTACTTCTGCACTGTAGTCAGACTTGGAACAACCCTTTTTAATCTTTGTCTATTAAGTCCCATTCCTTACACAGAACTGACCTGCCCAGCACAACCAGCGTTCCTGCTCTACTCACTAGGAGGACACACACAATTCCATGTTAGCCACCTCCTAATCTCTCAGATTTAAAGGGTCAGCTGACAATGAAAGAACCTATTAAGAAGTGTTGAAAGTTAAACTCAAGTGGTACAAAACCTGTAAAGAAAGCAGCTCAGGAATATACACCTCACTGAGCCATCAAACTCCCATTTTTGTTTACACTGTTTTTACTGCGTAAAATGTTCTCTGATTTCTCTGTAGCATATCACAGTTGCACTATAGTAAGCAGCTTTTAAGTAAACTAACAGATCTTTCACTGTAATACACTGGCACTTACAAGCAAAAGATCTGACAATTAATCCCTTGCATCACCGGAAAAAAAATGTAGTTGGAGTATTCTCTGAAGGCAGGTGTTCTAGAAACTCTCATTCCCGGACTGAAATAATTTGTTCATTGTAAACTTTCAGGGTATTCCTCAGAGTCTATCTCTGACCTTTAAAAGCAATCAGGAGAGTAGATATAGGGCACAGTGGAGCTCCCATGATGCTTCAGCTGTGACAGACTGCCTGATAACTCAAGTAGGAGGGAGTAAGCTGACACCAGCTGCTATTATCTCCTTATTTTTTCTCTGCATGCCCTTCCTTCCTCCTTTCTACCCTCTTCCCCTGCCCCATAAAAAGAAACTGGAGTTCAGTAGTTCAAACTGGACATTCCCTTATGTTACAGACTGATACTCTAAAGCACTTCTGGATCGGCCCTCTTTATAGCAATAGTACTAAATCAGGTTTTTAAATTCAGATATAAAGTTGTTACAATGTATTTGGAACAGAAACCAACTGAATATTAATGTTAGTAAAAGTAAGTTTTTCCTCTCCATTTACATAAATTAAGCAGGACTTATATGATCCCTCTTTAAGCAGTACAAGCTTTTCCTATTACAAAGAGTGTTACAACCTCCCCAACTCCCTATAATTGTGTACTACAAACACGTTAGCACAGGGCACTTGTCCAGCATTTCCATTCCCACTTTCAAAATGAGTAGCAAAATACCATTTGGAAAAATATTTGATTTTGGTCAGTAAGTCTCGCACATTGTTCTTTGGACACTTCAAATGGAATCAGAAGCAAGATTTGCTTGAATGACTGTATTCAGTAGCTAGCTGGGTAGGTATTAGCTAAACCAAAATATTTTACTGAATTTTTACATGCTAAAGTCACTTACAGTTCATCCCATTTAATCAAGTAGAAGAAGTTCTTGTATGTGCCAACCTTCTTGGACTGCACAGGTTTGAACAGATCTTTTCCATTATGGGTCAGAGAACAAATCAAGTAGTATTTTTCATAACTGGACAAGGAAAAAAAGTAAGTTAAGCAAGAAAAAAAAAAAAATCTATAAAAGGAGGAATTTTACAATTAATTAATTACTTACTTTGACACCCAACCAGAAGAAATTCCATGAGCAGCAAATACTGTGAACTGGAGATGTTCTGTGGCAGTACAAGCTTCCTTGGTACTCTTACCATCTTCTGGAGAAATTGCTGCACAACTGCTACAGGAATTCACGTGGAGTCGCACAAGAGCTTCGACTGCTCTTGTTAACTGGTCTATACTCACTTTCAGAGGGTTTTCAGGCTGCAGTGAACCTAAATTATAATTTATTTTTAATGCATTTTTCCTAAATCAACCACCTGAGAGCAGTTTTTAAATAAAAATTGAAGAACTTTACTCACCAGGTGAGCTCTTGCTAGTGTCATCACCACATTTTAAGGACGCCTAGACAGTAAAGTTAGAGTAAATTTCAATACTGAGAAATCCATACTAATTTGCCATTGCTCTTAAGCATCTTGTACAGAAATTATTAAATATCTGACTTAGGCCCATATTTATGTAACACATCTTTTCACTCAAATCTCCTCAAGAGTTACCTGACAGCACCACAATTTTCACATTGTGCAGCAACTATTCATCAAGTTCAAAAGTTCATGTTTTGTCAAGTCAACTGTTTTGACACTCCTTATGAACTCCTAAAAGCCATAGTACATTGGAATATTGGTCAGGATACCCTAACTTCTCTGGGTAGAAATAAAACTTGCTCAGGGCTGTTACGGATGAAAGCAGAGGCTGTTAGCTCTATTACCGAGTAATTGAAGTCTGAACAGCTGTTCTGCTTGTGGCATTTGTTAAGGTATCTTTTGCTGGCAGAGTTACTGCAAATTTACTCAATTAAAAAAATGTTAAACAACTAAGAAAACTGAACAGTAAGTACTGTTACTTTGGACTATATTTGTTTGCTTCTTGGTCTGCTAAAATGGAAGTCTAAACATGATACGACACCACAGCAATGTCTGGTCTCAACTCCCTTCTAATCAGGAAGGGTTTCATGCCAAATTGAACTCCTGATAAAACTAAAGCTTTTAATGAAAACTGAGTCTGTGATTTAAAATCAAAACCCACTGAACTCCTAAGGCCTCAGAGAAAGTCCAAGAAGTTTGCGACAACTGCTGCTGAAGAATGAAAGCTCTCCTTACACTTTTAGTGTACTAAATGAGCATCTTGTCAACAGTTAGTTTGAACTACAAAAAAACTTCCCATTCTTATAAGAAATGTGGTCACTTCTTCCCACCACAAGGAATTACTTAAAAAACAAACAAACAAAAAAAAAACCAAAACCCAATATCTTTCAAAATGTTTGGATGCACCTGTCTCCAGTCTTTAAAGCAATTTTGTTTCTGAAAGGAATCCTATAAGCCTTCATACACATTACTGTGTAAGCGAATATGCATCATAAAAAAAAAGAAAAGGCACGGTTTTACTGATAAAATCCCACCTATTTCAAACCCTAGTGTTATTTTTGGGAGTTATTTTTACACTGTAATCTAATTATTTCTACAGCTTTCTCCTATCAAAAAGCAAATGTTGAAAAAATATTTTACATGCTGTATTTCAATGTTTTCTAAATATCTTCTGCACTTCCCTGCAACAATTTTAGTTCTTGGGACAACTATATTTATTTATCTGTGCACTTTGCAAGACTTCTGCTCAGTATTAGAAACACATCACTGAACCAATGAAGCCAGAAGTGAATAGAGCATCATGTGAATTGCCATTCTAATAAGCAGGACAACAGAAACAGCATTACAATATTATTTAGCTTTTTTTATTTGCACACTTCTCCATTTGTTGACTTGAGACCAATTCTGCTCAAGTGAATCATTCATTATAAGGTAGTTGCATCATCAAATTCTGTGCTGTTTGAGAGATTTTGGGTTTGTCCATATGCTCAGGAATGCAGGAGCATGAACAGTTAGTTTCAAGATGCTATTGCTAGTCATATAAACACTACTGGGAAAACGAACAATGTGAAGTGCTCCTTTAAGCATAACTGCACTGATTTTAAAGAGCATGAGTTAGCTGTCAGTTCCCCTCAGTCAGATTTAGTGGCATCTGCTGTGACACAAGTTTCTAGTTACAGAACCAGAAAACAGTACTTTAAAACTAGTTTTTAAAAAGTCACTATTTAGAAAAGGAAAGTATTCAACAAACAAGTGATTAATGCATTAACAGCAGAGAGACATCAACATAAATAGAAAATATTAGGTAAAATAAATAAAACCCAGCAAAAAAAGCCCAACACAATCCTGACAGAACTGTTGCTGGTATTTCCAACCACCAAAGATCGTGAAATACTATTTATCAGTGTTAAAAAGAGTACCTCAAAATGCAGTTTGTAGTGTGAAAGTTTACCTCAGCATTTTTAGTCCTTGGAAGATTAACAGCCCTCCTTAGCTTCTTCACTGATTCCGTTATTGCAGGAGTCTCTACACAATCCAATGTAGAACAGATTTTTCTGACAGTCTTAATTACATGATCTACTGCTTTATGCTGGTTCTAATAAGGAATGTATGAGAGAACAGATTGATCTGATCACAATTGTGTAACCCAGTATTGCTTTGATTTTTTTTTTAATGAATTGCCACAAAAACGTCACTAGGAGATGCGTATCTCAATTACATTAAACTGTGGTGTAACAATTTGATTAAAGAAAAACCTCAGTATCAAGAACTTCCTTATGAATGCCAAAAACACAGTAGTATGGATTTTAGAATGAAATTCCAGGAAGCACTAGGAGGTTCCCAACCATTTTTCTATTAAGCTGCTGGCAAACAAGTATTTTCTATTGAAACACTAAGTTCAAATTCCCTCATGGCATAAAAGGAAAGTGTAGTTTAAAAAAAGGCTATTCAATTAGTGTGAGGAAGCAATTCTAAAGAAACAGTGTTTCAACTTGAGTCCTCTCAACCTTATAGGTTCAAATTACATTTACACTACTACTGTTTACATTACATTATTGCTTCCATAATGGAACTTTATCTCTTTTACTTCAGTTTAACATACTTTTGAAAAAAGTTTGTTGCAACTTTTGCTTTAAATGCTATTTAATTTAAATGGTTCTTCCAGATGAAGCAATTGCAAACTGTTATCTAGGAGTAGGTAGGAAAGGAAGGGGTGTTGCACACTTAACAGGAATCATTCTTGAAAGGAATAGATAAGCTTCTAATCAGAGAATGAATATGCTGGTAGGCTACTTAAGACAAAGTTGAGATGCTCCTAACATTCTCTTCCTTCTACTCTTCCAACAGAAGAAAATCCACTTGAGTTAAATCTAAATTATCCTAGGTTTCTTGGGTTTTGTTTTTTAATGTAAGGAAAGTCTTCACCCAATTTTAAAGAACCCATGTAGAAAATGAAAATATTTACTAAAAAATAACATTTCACTTTTTAAAAGGCATAATGTATATATGCCTCTTTCACAAGTACTTATGAGCACTTAAAACTAAATAAGAAGGATTATTAGTGCAATATCCTCTCAGTAAGATGTAAATTGATTCCAAACCCCTACCCTCCCACACATATTGTCATGGCTCTCCTACAAGTGGATAGCAAAGAAGCCATTTGAATCAGAAAGTTTTTGAATTGAGAGTTTCCTGGCAACAATTAACTGTCCTGGTAAGAAAACAACCACAGAAGTCAGAAGACACTGTAAATATTTAAGCCATACTTTCAAAGCTAACACTTTGAAGTTAACAGCTGCTTTGAGTCATGAAGAACAAAATGTCCATTGCTGTTTTCCTCACAGGCTTTCAATCTCAATAAGAAGACAATTGATAACTTTTAAAGTGCTCAATGATGTGAAATCAAAGCCTACGTACGAATTATTTATGGATTACTTTACGCTTTTTCACTTGGATTAGGAAGCTTCGGCTACTGAACATGTACAGGAATTCACTAAGTAAATTTCAAATACAGCAACCGCTGATATTTGGACCTAATCATCACCATCTACAAACTAGATCTCCTATCCTAAGACTGTAGAAAGAGCAGAACAAAAGTCTGAATTGAGATGTTTTGCATTCCTCATCTTAGCCTGTGAAATCACAGTTAAACAAACAAGCTGAAGCAGCTGCGAGAGCAAAGCAACAAAACCACCACCATATCAAGCAGCAGCAACAGCTCCCTCTTCTACAAAATGATTGCATTCAAAACTACCCTTGAGAACATGGTGAATCACCATCAAAGGAATTAAATAAATTAAGAGTGTATGTGAATACTGGACATCAGCTTGTTCAGACCTGTATTCCTGGAGAGGCAAACAAACATAGTGGAAATGAAAAGTATTGCAATTAAGTAATTAGTTTCAAGACTGCTCTTACAAAAACTGGTTAAGAAACACAGTTAATGTTTAAGCATTTAAGTCTCCAAGTTACACTGTTATCAGGAGTTAAATGCAGCTTCTCCTTCGGGAAATGAGCAAAGCAGGTTACTTCCATAAGCTTGTGCATATGGGAAATCACTCCAAACTACTTGACATGCAAGCTTCATTAAGCTACCTATCATACACCAAAATAGACAATGTTTTTGACAGGGTATTTCAACTTAATCAAACAATGCAGAATAATAGTGGTACGTTTCAAACATGCGTCAGTTATAACTCCCATTGTACACAGCTATTACCGCTCATTATTGTGTAGATTTTTATCTGTTACCAAATATATCTATCATGGCTGTCAACAATGGATGTAGTCAGAATTCAGACCTTTTCCCCTGAATTTATCTCTTCGAGCATTTTTGAGGAAAAGGCTGTTTTTCACCCCAGGACTTGGAAGATACATTTCTAATTTTGATGATTAGGTAACAGTTAGTTTGCAAGAAAAGAAGAGAAATCTAAAAATCCATTATTCCAAATTCACATTTGACAGTTTGTTCAGATCTCATTTTCCCCAAGAATATCTGCACGTCTTTTTCCCAGCTACCCTACTAGTGAACTTTCTCATGCTACTTTTGGTTCAGCGATAATTTACAATGACCTTACCTCATTCTTAAGAGCTATGTTAACTTGCTTATGATACACATCAAGAAGCTCTTCAATAGAAGGCCTGCAAGAAATAATAGTTATTGAACACAAGAGCAAGAAGAGAACATAGGTCAGGAGTTCAGCAGTGATCTGCTGAATACTAAATAACCACAAAACATTACCTTATAATAGGTTCCCTGAAAGGCTTTTCTACTTTGTAGAGGTGTTTGGTTAGATGAATGGGTGTTCTGTCATCATCTTCCTGCAATAAAATATTAGATCTTGAGTCCAGTTCTTGCCTTTCTATAATTTGTAATACTGTGTTAGAAGTTTAATTACTAATACCTGCGGAGTTGCAGGGGAAAGATATAAGGTGATTTCTTCAAAGGGGAAAAGAAATAACTAATTAATAGCTTATGCAATGTGTACATACGTGGACAGAGGGAAGAAACAGCCATCAAGTGCATAACTGCACAGATACCAAATATTCCCCCTTCCTCTTTGATGGTCTGATACAGATTTAATTAAACTCAAAAACTGTTCTCAACTTTTAGTTAACTCTGAAATTCGTTGCTTCCCTTTCAGGCCTCAAGTTTAGTCCAAATGCTTACATACTTTTCCCAGGTACAACATAAGAGACATTACCCATATTTGTATTACCTGCCTTGTGAAAATTCAGTTATGTATTTCACTTCCTCTTAGTACAAGAGGACACAAATTCCAACACCAAGCAGACCTACTAAATTGTTAGTAACACTAGAAGGTTACACTTCAGATCCACCAACTCTGACGCGAACTCCCAACCTCTTGAAGACTAGGAAGTACTTACTGTTCGTGCCAGATCGCTGCAGATCACACTGTGGGTCAGGAGCTGCAGTTTGATTTCTGTGTCCCACTTCCGGCAGTTCTGGATATATTCATGACTTCCTATGCAGTGCTTACTGTTAAACAAAAGCAAGCTGTAGTCACAACAGAAATATGCAGTGCTTTTTAAAAATCTCACATGAAATATTTAAGGCAACCTGTTGCCTCAAAGTAAGGAAGTGGTCAATCAACTTCCACACCACACTTGATCTGATTTTTACTTCTGCAGAAGTTTTGATACACTATTACAGACACCTGTATTTTTGCTAAGGCTCTTACCTACATTGAGTAATACACAAACCAAATATTCTAACCCAAAACTAATGGGGTTTTGTAAACCATCAGTTGTTTGGGTTTTTTTTTTGAAAAAGAACCAAAACCTAAAATCAAACCAAACCAACCAACAACCAAAAACCACAAACCACAAACCCCCCAGATTATCAGAAAACAGTAGATTTTTTTCCTGGTTTGCTGGCATTTGAAGAGCAGCTGAAAACTACAACATCCATCTACAGAAATGCTCTCAAAATCTGCATCTGAAATATGCTCTGTTTGTGTTCAACACAACAGATGGCAGATTAGAACATATTTTTAGGAAAGTGTTGAGAAACTACTTTGCTGTATCCCAGAGCAACTCGAAAGACTTCTGATCTTTGTGCAAAGAGCGACTCTTCTACATTTTTAAGATTTCTGCCTTCATACATACAATCACTAGAGATATACTTTCCAGTAACTGTGTCATGAAAAAGTATGAAATTAAATATTAATGAAAAGGAGTTTGCTTACTTCTGTAAAACTTCTTCTTGGCCACAGACTTTCAGGATATAGCTGCCAATGTCCACTTCATTCAAGTCATCATGCACCCAGCAAAGTGCCTGCATTATTATAAGCTCAACAGGGGAACTCACTGTTTAAAGAAATTACATCTAAAAGTTAAATATAAATCTATAGCGAGTGATATTAACTATTATTCACTCACAAATTGTAATTATTTAATGAAATTGGGTTTTATATTTGTTGGAAAGACTCTTATGCTTCCATTGTCTCCTAAATGTCATGGTTTGAGATGTTCACTTTTTTCTCACAAAGAAAGGTATCCCATAAAACTAGCCTGTCATTATAAAAAGCCCATAAATTCTTTTAAAATTAGGATACAGTGCAGTCACTTGACCAGAAGTACAAACACAGTCTGCAGGACTGAAAATAGCCTTTTTTAAATTTTATTATAAATTTGCCATATTTAGCAAGGACTTCAAATAGGTAAGTGATCCCAGAGGCACTTAAAGTTTAAAAATCATTATCTGAAGAGCTGGAGGTGGAACTCCTCTATTTGTTCTGCTTTGGAAGAACTGAATATCAGCTGCAGCTGAGGCAAATCCTACTGAAAGTGGTTTTTACTTTTTCCTTTCTGTTTGTCTAGGGCAGTTTCCACTTTGGACAGAGCAGATCTCAGCATCAGCAAGCCTTTGCAAAAAGCAACTCTTAGCTAACAGTACTTTCACATCACGTTCCAAATGCTTTTTTTGAAAATAATTTCTCTTCTATCCAGCAACTAGAGAGCAAAAGAAATAATCCCAGTCAAACCGCAAATCCATTCCTCCACACCCACCAGCTGTCACTGATGAAAAATACAGATATGTTTTAATAACACAAATGATTAAATACAAAATGCTGTCTAGCCCTCCCTCCCTAGTTTCCAGCAATCTCCTGTAAATCGTTTACAAACAATATCACTAAGTGCCTCAAAATTCTCTAAAATACACTGTATAAAAGCAACTTAATTCAGACTGGTTTCTTCCCCTCCAGGGACTTTCCTAATTTTTTCAATTTTTTCTTTTTATTAGAAAGAAATATTACTGCTATGGTGGACATAGAGTGGTAATGTCACAGTATTTTCCACAAGATAACACATGTGCTTCATGCAATTAACAAATGATTCAGTATTACAAGCACAGAGGTATCTGATAGCGTATGAAAAATGACTGTGAAATTCAAGAGCAAGGAAGTATGAATTCAGAAACATGATTTAACTCATTAAGACTGTTTAACCTATTACTAATCTAGAGTGAACCTGCTGTAATACCTTCAGCAGAGAACATGGTAGTTGAAGAGAAGAAAGATGCAACGATAGTTTATGGGCTGTAGTCACAGGAAGCATTGGCAAAGGTCTGCCAGCCCCAGAAAGCCCAGGGAAGTAAGGTAAAGATAATGGTACCACCTTTTCCCCGCCCTACTTCAAAGACATTCATTTCTTGCTGACACACAATGATTGCTCAGATAGACTTGTACTTCTATGTAAAGTCTAATAAATGAATACAAAATGAATCCAAATAAGCTCTAAAGTTCATCTGTTTCCCTCCTGGGTCCTCTCTACACACTGAGTTGTCAAGAGCACTTAAAGGCTGCAGCTCCTTCTGAGCAAGACTGAAAGGCATACTAAAGCAAAGCAGTAGGATGCTAAAGTATGCAATAATTTGATCAAGAACAGAAAGAATTAAAGGTAGAGAATAACTTTAAATATGCCTATTACTAGTCACATACCCATCTTTCACCAGCTATGGAAGACAAGTAGATCAACTGTGATAAGTTTCAGCATCAGAAAAAAAGGAAGAGAGCAGAGAGCGCAAAGAATAAGATATGTGGGGTTAGAATTCAAAACACATTCCAAGCTAGTCAAAAAAATAATAGAAATAAAGGGCTGAAGCCTTAACATTTTAGTTACTCTAACAAAGCCTTTTGTAGGAAGGGATTAAGCATGTTATATTAGAAAAGTATAATCTTAAGGATTAAGAGCAGAAACCCTTCCTAGGCTATACTGACAATCCCCCTCATTTCTTAACAAAAGATTATTACATCATAGCAGAATAAATAAAAGGTCCAGCAAATCAATACAGGATGAAAGCATTGAGAGCTCCTTTCCCAAGAGAGCAGTTAGTTTACATGAGTAATACAGCAACCCCATATCTTTTGGGAACAACCAGCTCTAAAGCATCTACACTGTTACAGGTCGAGAACCAAAGGACAAGCAAACATCACAGCACAGATCCACTACCAGGAGGTTGCTCCTGAGGTAATTTATTATCAGATATTTTATCACCAAAAACTGCCAGAAGCTGACAGCATGCAGAGTTATAGTCTTGAATACAAATGCCATGAAGTCAAGACTGCACAGAAAATATGAATGTATGTACAAGGGAAATCTAAAAGGTCCACCCCAAACCAATATTCCTGGTTACCCACAAAACCAGGACAGCAGGTTGCGGCACATCACAACAGTATTATTGTAGTGTTTGTGTTCATAAGTATATATTGGAGTCAAATAACAGATAGTTTTAGTGTGCTTATTCTTATTTTCCAGCAGCAATTTGTCTGAATTTTTAGATGGGCTACAGAAGTTTATTTAAAAATAAGTTAAGAGTATTGAAATAAAAAATTCAACATTAGGAATCCCAGTCCTGGTGTTGTCGTCCCCTCAATTACTATAAAGTAGGTGAAAGTTTTGAAAAACTGTTTTATTCTATCCAGCTGTGGATAGAATAGTGCTTCTGGTTGCTTGACTTTCCTTTTTTAAAGTAAATGTTTCATTTTGTCAACTTCTAAATATTTTCTAATGGAGGCACTGACCCAGAATTAGGTCTTTCCTCAGTTACCTTATCCACATTTCCCACAAACAATCCATGCATCTGAGACACAGGGATTAGAAAAAGTGAAAGCCATTGGCCTAGGCTCAGTGTACAGTCTTAACCCACCACTGTAAGTCTTAACAAGCAAACTCCGATTCAAAAAGCAGAAACATACCATCACATGTAAAAGTTACTGGTTGCTGGAATTCTTCAATTTCTATGGAAACCTTGATACTGGCACTCTCCCCACTTATATTTCTTTGCAGCATGATTGGACTCAGCACAAAGCCTGGGTTTGTTTGCTGATTAGAGTAAGGAAACTTGGTCCTCAATCTGAAAGTAAAAAAGGTATATGAAACATTGCAATGGAGAAGTCTAAGACTAAAGCAAAAAACATGGTAATAACCACAAGCCAGGTAAAGACTACCTTTGGCTCTCCACTTAAATTGTATGTACAAAACACCATTTAATTTTTCTGCTCTCCACAGAACACTGCCCACAATAATTATACAAGTAGTAGTTAGACAGGAAAAAATTCTAGCTTATAATTAGGCAGGTTTTCCACATAGCTTCAAATATTTAACAGGTCAATGCTTACAGGACATATCCATCTTCTGCAGAAGCTAAGCTCTAAAATAGTTTTTAAAAATGTAATCCACAGCATTTACCAAAACAAAATTTAAAAAAATAATAATTTCTTTTATGTAGAAAAGACAATAAAACTCTTCACATCTTTCAGTTTTTAGAAGTCTAATCTGAATTTAGATGCTATGCAGAAGGTAATTATTCCAAGTTGTGGAAGCTGACAAAGAGGCCCTAGTTAAGGGAATGGCTTTTATTTAGGACACAAACAGTATAACACATTCACCCATTAGTGAATAGACAGTACTTTGATAGCTGCTTTTTATTTTCTGCTATTTAACATGGATAAAATAATTTAACTCAAAACTTTTATCAACATTAAAGTGGTATTATGGGAGATTAGGAACAGAACTCCTCTATAAGGGTCATTTATTTCATCATCTTGATTCCTAACAAAAGCAAGAATGGGAAAAATACCCAAAACCCTCTAGCAAGAATTGTCCAGTCAAAAAGCCATCAGTATTTTAAGCACTGGGTCTTGAAAAAAAAAGGCAACAATTAGATTTAACTAGAAACTGTTGCAACAAGCCTATTTTACATGAGGTTTTTCTTAATGTTGTTAATCAGTAAGTTTCACGAGTCTATGAATTCTCATTGGTTTTATGGAGTTTGCTTTTGATTTTATAAACATTCCCGTTTTAATAAATAGCTGCTGTCCTTCAGATTTAAAGATCTCTATTTCCTCCATTATTTCTTGGATTTTGATCTTGAAAGTTAGAAAGGCAAGACTCCTAGTTTGTCTTCTCTAGGAAGAAAGCAAAAAAAATAATCTCTCATTAAACTGTGGCAGTAAGAAAAAAAACCACAGAAGGAGCATTCTGTCATCTTCTTTGGTGTGGCCTTTAAGGAACTTCACCACCTGATCAAAGCAGCAACAAGTTTGAAGGTTTTATTTGTTAAAGTATTCCAGTTGTGGAAGTAATAAAAATGAAATCATTTAAGGGTTAGAAAGCCAGGATTTAGTGAGGTGCATCAGCTAAGAAGGAAAAAAAATACTTTAAATTCATGCAAAAAAAAATTTATATTAAAAATAGACAGAAGGAAATACAGAAAAATAGTTTGAGGATAAAGAAGTATTATAAAAACAAGGGAAAAAGTGAAAGTCATGAGACCAAAATAATAAAGAGGCCATGCGATAATCCAAAAACCTTAGTACTCAATATCTTAGCAATTTTGTTGCATTCTTAAACAAAACAGGACAAAACCAGGAAAAACTGGGATAAGAAAAGGAAAAAGGGCACATACTGAAATCTGCCTCATCAAGCAAAAAGAAATGTAGGACTATCCCTGTCAAGCTAAGTGAAAATGAGTCATTCAGCTTTTTTTCTTCGTTTTGAAAGCTTATTTGTATTCAGTAATTTCTTACTTCATAACTGCTTGAGAAAAAGCTGACAGCTCTTGATTCTGCCCTTCAATTGCTTGGAGAAGCACATTTTCTGTCAGCATGCCAGTGGTCCCATTGTCTTTCTGCAACTCAAAGATAATACAGTATTTAAATAGCTGCAAACATATTCCTATAGCCAGCAAAGCCCATGCAGATAATAAATTTTCATAAATCTAAGGTTACTTTTATGTCTACTGCTATATAGAGAAAAATGCATATAATCACTAAGTTGAAAAGTAAAGATTCACTGGACCTTGACAGAAGGTAATTTATTTACAGCATCACTATCAGTTAAGATTAAGTTGCAAGCATAACAGTTCCTGTTGCATTAGAATTTGGCTAGATTTGGCTGAACCAGAGGAGGAAGACAGACAAATGTTTTTTCCTCCACTTCTCCAATTCAGCCTTCAGTATAGTTCCAGAAAGAGCCATTACAAATCACTTGTTCCCACGATTACCCTTTCCTACAAAGCAGGAAAATACAAGTTGTACACTGGAAGGAAGTTACACACTCCTAGGAAGTAGTACTCACAACATGAAATTCAGGACTAATCTCATGGTATCAATTTACTGCTGTTTTTATCCTTTATGCCATAGGCACCCACCATCTCCCAAAGCTGCAAACCACAATCTTTAAATTATCCAATCTAAAAAACAACTGCTAAAAGAGAGCTGAAGTTGCAAATGACAAAATCTAATAAACTTTAAAAATCCAACAAAACCACAAATACAGATCTGCAGCAGTTTTTAAACCTGTATCTTTTTCAGGTCCAATTCACAATACAGCCATAGAACTGCTGGAGTGAACAAAAAGCAGAGAGAAGCTGGAATAACCAGTGGGATTGAGGTGGAACTCAGTTGTCCATAGTCTAACAGCCACCACTGGCCTGAAGGATTCATGTAGCTCCAGCCAGATACTTCCTGGAAGAAGTTGAAGAGGTTGCTCATGTCCAACCCAGAGTCATTGCACACAGAGGATAAAGGCTTCTGATCAGTTACCTTTATCACCCAAAGCTTCTACAATGCTTATAGAAACCTTTAATTCAACTACAACTCCAAAAACAAAGCAGACTGCACAGTAATTTTTCTAAAAATCATCACAACTTATTTATATTTGAAGTAGTGATTAATTACTTAACTAGTAAGTGGGTTATTTATTATTAGCCAAAGTAGTCAGCTAGGCAACTAATTTCATTAGAGCATATCAGATATTATAGTTGAATTAGACAGTCTCAGAAAAGGGGTCAAATCATGCAGAGCTAGGGAGTGTCAGGTCTTTTCCTTTTAGCACTTTTTTCCCCTCCAAATTAACTTGTTACCACAAACTTGGAAGAGATACAACCTATAATTGCCTCTTGAATTGCATTTAAACCTAGTTATTTCAGCTAAAATATTGGTTGCATGCACAGTGATCAGTCAAAAGGATAAATTCTGTATAATTGGGGATTAGCAATACCATAGGGGGCAATTAGAGCAGGAAGCTGTAAAGCCACAAAACCTGGAATGAGCTTCATGAGCATGTATAATACCTTAAATTTAAAAGGGTTCTTCTATTCTAACATCTCAGACAAGTTCTGTCACATCAAAATACTTCAGGGCAACTGCACAACACTTGTTGACTAACCCATGCAACTCTATCTAGTACAGGTACTCTCTAAGCAATTACACAATAACAATACAAAAAAAAAATCACACAAGGAAACAGGAAGGTGACCAAGGTAATAGTAAACACTTGGAATAAAAGTTCAACTAACTGTTGGTCGGCACTCAAGACAAAACTCAGTCATTTCAAACCAAGTAGTTGCCTATACAAATGTTAAATTCTACTGAGGAACTCTTTTTAAAGAATACTGCAAACAAATACACAAAGCACTATGCAACCATAGTATAAAAGCACTATAGAAGAGGATTATTTAAAATCACACCAGTGATGCAACATCTCCACTTTATGCCACTATATGACACTTCTGAACACTTAGAGCAAAATCTGCAGGCTATTCTGCTGTTAAATTCAATGAAGTCTAGAGAACTGCAAGGCATGTGAACACATGCAAGTTTAGCCAGGGTAAACAATAAATTCTAATCTAATGAGCAAAGAAAAAAAAGACTTGGTTCCCCATGGGTGACCTTAGGGGCACATTTGGCTAAGGAGAGACCTAATGTTACTACAAATATGCAATGATGGAAAATAACTCCTGGTGGAAAAATAAGAACATTAAATACCTCCTTGCTTTTTAGTTGAATTCCAATACTAAGTTTTGATCATTTTTGGGAAAATAATTTCAGGATGACAAGTTCTGAAAAACCAAAAATTCTATTTCAAATCCACTAGACTCAGATGGGTTTTGAGCAACAAGAAGGAGTTTAATTTCTTTAACTTCCAGAAGAGCCAGTCTAAGAGGTGCAAAAGCTATCAGTCAAACAGGAAATAACTTGTAAGAAAGGACTTCAGGCCAAGTAAGATAAATAGTTCATATCAGCATAGGCTGCAAAAATAGAACAGGTCTGTAAATACAATTACTCTAAACAATGACAAGCAAACCCAAAATCCAGTAATTTACCAAAATCATGTTAAATAAAATCCCACAAGTACATAAATTCACAAGACTCTTCAGCTCTGTGGAAAGGAAAGGAAGAGAATACAGCACATAAAATACAACAAAATTATGACTTTTGCCTCTGCTTTCAGAAAGAGTGACAAACATTGAAGTATTTAAAGGGGAATACTTCAAATACAAATAGATACATCAAATAGGTACAAATATGATTCTAAATACAAATAGATTCTTCTATTTGATCAAAGCAATCTCTTGATTCAAGGACTAAGCAGTCATCAAAATATATTACTAGAATCTTTTACTAATAGTTTTGTTTAAAGGGACAGTGAGACCAAGTTATTCAAAATGGGTGGTGGAGGAGAATGATCCAGACCAGTTAAGATGCAAGACTTCAGAATATACTCTGAAGAACATAGATATCTGGGGTACATTGGATAAAATACAAGAGAACTGCCAAGAATAGGGGCTACATAACTCAGCTTTCTACTACAGTAGGTGGAAAAATATTTAAACTTGAAAAGCAAGTAGAAGCATGGGATAGGCAAAAGATACAAGAGCCAGGTTATGTGCAAAGATATCTACTTGAGAGACTCATCTTTAAATCTATTAATTATTTTCTTTAATAACTTAGCAGAAATGACTATGCTAATTTACAGTCCTGCGTCATCAGCTACTCTCATAATACAGACTAGAACTGGAGTCTGGTGCCAAAACTAGTCAATCAGAGACTGGAGGAGAAAAAGTGGAAAGTAAATCTCAAACCTTCAATTGGGCATTCACTTCAGAAATCTGCTATAACCTAAGAACTTGTTTGAAAAAGATGGTGGCTTAAGAAAATCAGATTAATTGACAACAAGATTGATATGTGCTGTTGTGATGCCATAGTGAATAAAGCAAATGCAATAGAAGTGTATCAAGAAGGATGTCCCTACCTGTAATGAGTGTTTATTCATACTGCTGTACAAGGCACATGGCACACTATGCTCTCACATAGAGAACTAAAATTCTCATAAGCCATCTTCAAAAAAACATGACATAAAAGGGAAGCTCTCACACAGAGTTTGCAGTGAAAGCTGACAAAGTCGCTGTCTTTTATAGCACATTGAGGTAAATATCAAAATGATTCTTTTATCTTAAATACCTGCTGATCCACCCTGAAAGAAGAACATTTGCTAAGAGCTAGTTACAAATGCACTCTGCTGAAAATAAGATGACTGATTAGGACAGTAAGGGTCCGGAACAGCCTTTAAATCAAACGTGGCAGGAGGAAAAAGACCACATGTGAAGGCAGAGCTTGAGCTTTATTTATGAACCAATTCCTATGTGACATGCAAATAGCAGGAGACTGGACCTTATGAACAGGAGAGCCCCTTTTAAAACCTGCATTCTTGAAAAAAACCTGGAATTTATAAAACCAGATTTCATTCAGCAACAGTCAAATACTTCTTCCTACAGACAACACCTCAGAAACACTGATCCAATACAGTCCAGCTATTACCATCAGCAGTTACATTACAACCAACCAAACACCACTGGAAAACTGACAAACATAACACCAGATGACATAGCAAACCGAGAAGCAAACTGCTATAGAGCCCAAATTTACATGCCTTTCCAAATACTAGGAAATAACTGAGTTAATATATCACAGTTCAACTGTGAGTGAGGGGGAAAAAGCAAAATTAAGTCAGACCCAAGATCTACACACATGCAATGCTAAAAATGTGATCCCATAAAAACAGAGGTAAAGGGGTTTTTTGGGTTTAGGGGGTTTTTTTGGTCCTTTTCTATGAGCCTTCTATTAAACTTTTGCCAGAATAGTGACAACTAACCCAGAAAAAACAGGAAATCCTTCAAACAAGGGGCCAAAAATTTCACTCCAGTGGAAACTCAGACAGCCCTTTAGGCCAAAGTCTAGTAAATATTCGTATTTCTGAGAAAAACCTCCTCCACTTTGGAGGTGGGGAGGGAAGAATTAAGGAGTAATTTGGAAAATATCCTTGACTGATAACAGTTGGGTTTTTTACGGCATGTCCCTAGCCTATTAAAAACACCTAGAAAGACAATACCTAAGATTCAAAACAGCTGCAATCCAAAGTCTCCAAGGCAAACAAATAGTTTATTCCCCCCTCTCTAATCAGCTTCTACAATTTTTTTCTGCCATTACCACCCTTGCCAGGGTGCTGGCTCTTCCACTGAAGAGCCTTTCTACTCTCTCTACCAAAAAAAACACCCAAACAAATAAAACCCCAGAAGTATTCTCTAATGAGCTGACTAATGTCTTGTTTTATGATGGAATTATCACAGAAAGAATTTAAAAATATAGGAAATCTACAGTCATTTACTGGACTTGGAAAACAATAGGATGCACTCGTGGGGGCATAATTACCCAGATGAAATTGGGACAGTATTGATCACCTGCTGCACACTTTAGTTTTGACACAAACTGCATGTGCTCAATGTCCAAAGATATGAGTGTCATAACTAAAGCCCCTGTTGACAGTTTTGTCTTGAACATTTCATTGAAGTGATCCTGATCCTAGGGCAGAAGTCACTTTTATCAGGCAGGGCAAAAAGGTAACATCACACAAAGATGGTTTCCCTTCTTCCAGAACAGAAGTAGAGTGTTTCTAACCCAACAGGCATCCCACCATCCAAGAGAGTATAATCAAAAGGTTCTCTAGCATTCTTGCACAGAAGGAAAGCTTTCTACCTACCAAAGTGGTCCTGTAAAAGGCTGCAAGTGACACTAGGAAAGCAGAAAAGATCTTTGACTATGCCACCTATCCATGCTACCTTTTCTAAAATAAAATAAAAACAAAAAAAATGCTGAAAGGTTCAAATATAAGGAAAAAAAATTTTGTTTTTTTTCCAAATCAAAATAAAGGCTGCTGAAGATAAAATTTTCAGTGCTTAACTCACCATCTTTTTAGTTTGCAGTATCAGGTGAACTACTCATAAAATTTAAATATTTATCAATAGGATTTAAATACTTAATTGTTCTAAACATTATTTCCACTTCTTATAGGAGTGTGTTGAAAAACAGCAATTTCCTCAGTAAACGTGGAAACGTTACACAAGGGCAGAGTTATTTTAGAGATAATTCAGTAGTAACGTTCAATTTTCTGAATAGCACTAACACATATGCCATAAGATCACAGTATTTGGACACTGCTCAAGCCAAGTAACAAAATAAATCCAGACCTTAAAGTGTCTTTAAATATTATGATTAGACTTGACTACTGTACTGCAATTTAAAGATACCGATTTACGTACCTGTGATGTTTGGCCCTGTGACTTTGCAAGTTGAGTTGTTCGCATGTTTAACGACTGGCTCCTTGTGACTGTTGCTCCAGAAGATTTCCCATTAACTTTTCTTTCCAGATGACAATTTACTAACAGCTTTTCTTCTAGCAGCACAGCCTCCCATGGATCTTCAGCAGTCATAGTTGAAGCCCTCCCTCCATCATTCTCTGCTTTATTTAAAGTCTCCACACTATCCACTTTCGGTTTACTTAGGGGATCCAAATCTAACCAGTCAAATTTACTAACATCCCCGCAGCTTTCCGAGGCTGGCAGGTTAGAAACTGCAGACTTTATAGCAGTCATTTCCAGGTCTGTGCTCGACTTCCCATTTTTCAGAAATTCTGAAGTGCTTGCAATTTTGTCAAATACTTTTGCCATTTCTGGTGTGAGTACTGGAGGATATATAGGTAGGTTTCTTTGTGGATGGAAAGGTGTGGTAGCTGCCAATGGGTATGAAATGTATTGTGACTGTCTTGGAAGACCAAGATAAATAGGTTCTCTGGAGGGATAGGATGACATACTTGGATGGAATCCGTTGTGAAATACACCAGTCTGTTTTGTGTAAGAAGCTGAGGTGTAAATAGGAGGTAAAGTGCATGTCACAGGTGCTGGTATCCCAGGTGTCCACTGTCTCCTCTGACCCGCAGGCCCAAGATAAAATTGCGAAGACAAAGATGGGCTCAAAATAGGACTTGCTGGTAATGTAGGTACTTTACTAGATTCAAAATTTTCATCCAGCAGCAGTTTCTCTAGTTCAGCATGTGTAAGCTTCTCTATGTCAATGGTACTTAGTTTATCTTCCATGCTCTTGGCATCAGACTCTGGAAACACCATGAGATCATGGTCCTGTTTGTTATGAGGCTGTGCTTTTTGTCTGGGGCTGCTTAAAGAATGAAAGGTTTGTTTATTACCAGCTACACCTCTTTCCTTCTGCATCTTGGCTAACGCCTCAGCTTCCATCTGCAATGCCTCCTCTTTGTCCACGTCTTTTGACCTTGCGGCCGACAGAGAAGGTGACGAGCGCTGTTTGAACCCATTGCTGCTGGATATCTGGGCCATGCCGCAAGAGCAGATGTCCAATTAAGGCAGCAACACTCCCCTTGTACTGGTTGTCTACCCTTGGCTTCAGAATAGATTTAGCAGACCTAAAAGGAAATGAAACGTTAGAAACACAGAGAAGAAATCATGCCATACATCACCAACTGACAAGGCCGCATATGCCCTTCAGAAACCCAGGACATAAAATTTTCAAGAGACCAATTTTTATTTGTCTGGGGGTGTCAAACTTAAAAGGAAGCCACACAAATCAATCCACAGTTATGCAAGACCCATTTATTTTTCTTACTCTACCCACTGGTAAATACTAGCAATTACTTGGTTTCTTTTTGCACCACTAAACCCAAGACACAGAGAAGCTCCCCTTCAGGTACCTAGTGGTTTCCAGATTTGAGCAATTACACAGGTGCAATCTTGGAAGTAGAAATCATTCTAAAGACTATACAAATATCTAGCATTGATAAAGCACATTATCAAGAGGACTTCCAGCTTACTTCAACAGATTACAAAAACAACAGACCTTTCAAACTGCTGTACCATGATTATAATGGTCATAATGACACTGAAGAACCTCTCTTCTCTTGGAAAATATTGTACTTTACCCTCTTAACAAGAAAAATAATGCTTATGAAATGCTATTTCTTGGACAAGCAAAATGAGCTATTTAAGTACAACTGCTCATTGAGTAATCTCTTTAACAGCCCCTTAAAGGAAGTGTCATTCACTACTAGGTAAAGGAAGAAACTCTGAAAGGTCACTTGCGCTTAGGGCCACCACCAAGAAAATGATATCTTACATTTCTACAATTCCAGTCTTGTGCTTAGGACTATGATAAAAGTTCCCATATTCACCACAGTATCTATGCCTCTTTATTAAAATAATCTTGTAAGAGATAACCACAAGAACTGTGTTATTTTTCAGTGTTACTTCTACTTTATTCTACAGCTTTTGCACACAGTCGGGTCAGAGCTGAGTCCAGGAGATAAGATGTCTTCCAGAAACAGTTAGTGTGCATATCAAGTAGCAAGATGAGTTTCTGCTAGGAGGCTTACATAATCAGCAATCCTCATTAAAACACAGTTTCACTGAATTGGATGAGCCCTACAGATGCAAATCATCCTGAGTTTAAATCATGCAATGATCTACAAATTAGGAGTTCTCTGCAGCAAATAATGTAGATAACTCTAAACTCTTTATGTTCCCTTGTATTCACACCCATTAGAAGGGTTTGGATTTTGGGCTGGTTTTTTTTTTCCCTCCCTGAATCAAACCAGAGATATGTGCTTCAAACAAAGTGATGGTATTTCTCTGTATTCCCCACATGGATAGCAAGATTCTCAACAAATTCTCTAAATTCTTTAAGACTGGCCAAGTTTTTGTTTTATCTGCTTCATTTCAATGGCTTATAGTGTGAAGGACAGACATGTTGATAAGAGGTTCTATACATTTCAGCTAAGTCTGAAGACATAGTCAAGTGAAATCCTTCACAAAGCAAGATTAAACAAGAAATGATGTTACAAATGCCAAGATAAGATTCAAACCAAAGAGGGTGTCTCCAGAAAGACTGAAACAATGACAGACTAACAAAGTTATAAAACCCTGAAAACCACACAGCTGAAATCTTGGGGCATAAAGTCTTAATGAGAAGCTTGGGAGGTCACAGGTATGTATCCATGCCACAGGATAATTATATAAATGTTCAACACAGACTAAGTCTACAGAAAAAAGCAGACACCAGATTCTTTCCGAACAATATACTAAGCTCCAGTTTGACAAACATTAAGCCATAAATATTGCCATTAGGATGAAGTCCTCTCTATTGGCTATCTGCAGAGCTGAGTGTTCAACCCAATCAGGGAATCAATTAAAAAAAACAAACAACAAAACCAAAAAAAACCCAAACCATTTTGCCGAGTTCCTTTATAGATAGTGCAGGTCTCTGGTCCCATTAATAGCACAGTTGTGGCCTTCAATTATTTACTATGCTCCTGTTAGCACAGCAGTCATACTAAACCTTCTCCTAAAGATATACGGAACATTTTGTAGATGCTCTAAGCCTACTGGCCACAGATAATATCCTAACAAGAAGTCCAATATACTTGACACCACCTTCTCAGACTGCCTAGAAAGCCAAGCAGGCTTTAATCTCTTTATTAACTTACAGATGGTTAAAATTGCTATGTCAAATTTTCAGATGCAAGGACACCCTGACTTGTGAAGTCCTTTCAATAATTCCTACTTGGCTTTTCCAAGAAGCAGCAGCATGAGGTAAGTGCAGTTTTCATAGCCTTGCTGTTGCCTAAGGATTCTAAATAGCAGTGGGACTTTTTTCTGAATTTTATTTAAAAAACTAAACTAGGACCATACTATCTGAGACTATTCAGAACTGTTTGGGCCACAACTTTGAAGATTATCAACGCATTATGGTGCTGCTTGATAATTACAACAACAACAACCACCAGCTCTTTAAAAAAATAGGAAGCCTTATTTTTGTGCTGAAATCAACAGCTTTGATCTCCATATTGCCAAGCAGTCTCCTACTCACAAGGAGTCACTGTTCCACAAAGTCACAACTGCAGATAAACATACATTCCTTAGCACTCAGAAACATGGTGCACAGCTACCACAGCACATTCATTCATAACATCCAGAGAATCCCAATCACTCAATAACTGCTTGTTTATTTTACAATTTTACATTAACAGTGCTGTGTTTCTGTCAGTGGCTTCCAGCATTCAAGATAGAAGATTATTATTAGTGGTTATCTGAAAAATTGAATTTTAGTTTTTATTTTTGCAAGACAGCCTCATCAGCATACATATACTTAACTTGATTGCTGTATTTAAGTCCTGTCCTTGGGAAATTTCTAGAATCAAATCAGTGTATAAATTTCTGTCAAATTTTATAAGTATTTGCATGCCAGTTCTAAGCAGTAAATGCACACAACACATCAGAAGAAGAAAAGCTCCCTCCCTAGGCATAAGCATGATTAAAATACAATAGACCTTCTTTTAAATGCTAACTACACCTCACCAGCTAACATTTTCATGTAAGTTCAGCTTCCCTTTGAACCTCTCACTTTGTAGCCATCCAAGTTCAAAGCAGAGAGTGAGCAGAATTTCAACTTCTCCAACATTTGCAAACAGAAGGGCAAATTCCATTAAGACCATCTATCAGCAGGGAACTCCTCTCAAACACTCAGAAGACTATGTTTCAGTTCAAATTCCAGAAGCCCAAACCATTACTGACTGTGCCACAGGAACTCACCAGAAGTTTGCAACAAGTGGAGGTCATCAGAAGACCTAGCAGTAATCCTTACAGAGTCAGGATTGTTCTCATCTCAACTGCTGCACACTATTTTAAGTAACAGTAATAATCAGTTTTCAGCTGTCAATCTATTCACCTTCAAGAGCACTACTCTTGCCAAGCACTCAAAGAATGTGAGAAACATTTCATTTTTTCTAAATGAAAGCTAGAAGCAATTGATGAGATTGTTTTATCACTTATGAATTTCTGTTATAATCCGCTACACCACTTATTTCTCTCCTAAATTTGAAATTAAACAGACACATTCATACTTTGTGTGAAGTCATCACATTTACGCTGCCCTAGCCGTACCTCACCAATACTGCCTGCTTTGTTTAAAAGCAGGTCTAAAATCTCAACCACCCAATTTATCCGCAGCCTAGATGAAGGATTATCTGTCTATTGCAGTGAGACTTCATTAACTTCAAGCAAATTCTCCTTTAACCATTTGACCAGTTGTGATCAGACATGAGTTTGCAGACCCCTTTGGCTCCAGTCTAGCAGAGTTTCCATAAAAGCAACACTTCCTTGTTGACAATTTTAAATAAATGTGTTTAGAGTCTAAAGTTAATTTTATATCACTCAAGTACCTGTGTATTGTTATGTAATTTTGAGTATTGCACATCGTTCGTTATTTCAAAGGAGTAAAATACTCTTAAAAAAAAAGGCAGCAAGAAAACTTTATTAATATCAAGAACCAAGAAACTACAAGATGTTCAACCACCTCCTTCAGATCAAAACCTCAGCACGGAATGGTAATTAATTTCAAACCAGATTTTCACTTACAGTGGCTTACATTAAAAAAAAATTACAAATACACTAACTTAGCAAATACATAAAATAGAACCAGGAAGAACTTTTTCCCCAATAAGGAATTTATAGGTTTGTGGTAAGAAACTTCAGAGGAACTAATACAGGACATTCCACCTCTACCAGGACAAAGATTCCCAAAATGTAAATTACCTTCCTATCTTAGTGAGCCAGGGATGACTTTGTTAAACATAAATCCTGTTACCTTAAGCAGAGGTAATCTCACCATATGCTCATGTACATGTTAACATTCTTCTCTACTTAAGATGAGTTGCACAATTTTCTTCAGAAAAAACGCCATGGCTTGTAATATTCTATTTATAATTTGTTCTAGTGCTACACAAGAACAGAACATATTATTTGGTAATTTATTCACAAGAAGTACTTTATAGTTATCACAAATCAGTGCACATGAATTCCCTGGAGTCCAAGCACTAAATACAGAAGCAACGATAACAAGTCAGGCCATTTCCTGCATTCCTTATAAAGTAATACCCTGGCATACAGTAGACAGAGCTTCCTCAAAACAAGTGCAATTTTCACAGTAACTTTGAAGTTATTTTGCCATTACTTACAAAAAAAATAAAAATATT
This sequence comes from Neopelma chrysocephalum, assembly GCF_003984885.1. Taxonomy (NCBI): domain Eukaryota; kingdom Metazoa; phylum Chordata; class Aves; order Passeriformes; family Pipridae; genus Neopelma; species Neopelma chrysocephalum. The sequence continues at coordinate 6,290,030 of NW_020897693.1, forward strand.
TGAGGCATTTGCCTAACATGGAATGATAGCTAACTTGAGAATTAACAAATCTTCCCTGCATACCAGAGACAGCAGCAGTTTTATGGGATACCAGGGAAAACTTAGCAAACTACGACAGCAGTAATATACTGTGGAAAGTACTAACCATCTGCAAAGGAATTCATAGCGAGACATTTGCCACAGCAGGAAAACTCCTTAGCAAGAAAAAAAAATAAAAATCAGAAGCACTTTGATGTTCAAAAGTCCTCTCTGCCAGATGCACTCAAATTGCTACAAACAGAGAAAAAATTGAACAGATATTCATGACATGACTTCTTGAAGTAAGACTGTTATTCTTTTAAAATACTCTTAAGTTTAAAGTAGTAGCTTCTTTAATCCAATCATTTAGAAAAATTAGAAAGTGCCCCCTTACACGAGATTAAGATAGTTAACCAGTAGATTTTGTTTCATGTCACATCTACAGAATCTTCAAATTACATTTCACTAGCTTAAATACAGGTGCAATTTTTAACCGGGCACAAACTCTGAACCAACACTCAATTCATTTGTTTTACTCAAATCATTCAGCTCATAAATACCAAAGCAGGAACTGCTTCTCAACTTTGATTTTGAAATTTCATCACAAAATCTTAGATCTTGAGGGCTGGGCAAGAATGGGATGTTTCTAGTACTAGAACAGGAAGCCTCAAACTTCAAGATCTTTCAACATCAGCAGCAAATCCCTTGAAAAATACACTCTTTCAGTGCTTATAAAAGCTTATGAAGTGTTCTACTGAAATCAATTTTCATGCAGGACACTGTGCAGAGGACCATTATTATATATGGCATCCTTTTTAACTGTAGAATCTGGAGCTTTTGATCAATGTTCCAACAAGCATCTGTCATGATGCTCCAGCCAAACCTCAGTGTAGGCAGCCACAGCTACCTACAGATCATGTGTTTTCCATTGCCACAAAGTACTCTTCCCCTTCTGGAACCAGGCATTTGCATCATTAGCCCCTGCAAGGCATTCCATCAGTAGATGTGGATATATGCAGATTTGCCACCACAGGTTTGCAAGCTTATCCAGCATATTTGTGCTGCTATACTCCTCCCCTCAAATTTTGAATCTAATCACCATTTCATTTAAGTCTGTTAAAGAGATGGGGGTCTTAAAGATAATTAAATTCCATGTAAGTTTTATAAAAGCAAGCAGCCAGACCCTGCCAAAAACACTGGGTGTCACAGCTAGAAGAAAACTGTAGCATGAGCTCATATTACTGGACAGATTTATTACCAGGATAATCTTTATAAATACTTGAACTGTGGTAAGAAGTCCTTAAAGCCAATCAGCTGAAGACACAAATCAACAGGAAACTTGGCATCAGTTCCATCAGCTGCAGAGCTACTCATCAACCTTTGCATCCCTGTATTTCTCCCTATTCTGTTCTTAGCTCTCTAGCAGCACACCTGCTATTCTGTTCTTGACCAGTATTGTCTTGATGCAGGTACCAGAAAAAAGCAATAATCAAACTGATGGCATCTCAGGCTGTTTCATTCTGATGTACTGGGCCAAGATTTTTTTTTTTCCATGCCTTACAGCCAAGCTTATTACCAGCATTGTTTGACAAAGGCTAAGAATTCTAGTTCTGTTGCAATGTTTCTCCTTTCAGAATAATACTTTCAACTGCACTCCCCATGTTTCAGAAGTTGGCTTTACAAACTTCTTACTGGTTCTCTTGCTTTACAGACACCTCTGAAGTTGTGCTTTTCTCCACGTCACCCTGACTATTTTTCCCACCAATCCCTCTTTGCAAAGGGTTCTTGAAAACACTCATGCAACATAAAATATTTCATACAGAATCAACGTTAGCTACTGGCTTAGGTGTTTTGTTTTTTTCTATTCTTCCACTTCTATTCAAATATTTTGATTCCCCAGCTAAATAATCGGTGCAGTAATCCCTGATTTGCAAAGTAACTTTATTCTGGAATATCACTTTGATGGAACAATTAAGACTGGGAGGGGCCTTGGTGGGGGTCTCTAGTTTCATTACCTGCTCAAACCAGGGTCAGCTATGAGAAGGTAACAAGGGTGCTCAGGGCTTTATCCAGGCAGCAATGCCCAAACACCTTTCATATAGGTTTATAACATTCTACAGCATAGACAGAAGACCACGTTAAAATACATTTTTTCTTAAGTTACACGTCTGAAGTAAGCCCTGCAGATATCCTCCTGATGTCACAAAACATTCAAAATGCAGCCATCTGCAGGAAGTTCATGATGCAAGGTACAGTGGCTGTTAACATCGGGAGATGAAAACAACCCTCCATCACAAAGATCTTATTTTTACTCCCTGTGCAGCAGGGCATAGTACACGCCTTCAATCAAACATAATCAAAAACACGCACTGAGACGAAACATTGACACCACAGCTCTGGCCCAGGTTTAAGTCTGTATCACTGTATTAGTATCACCCTACCAGTCTAACCAAATGCGATTCTGCTGCAGTAGCCAAATTATTTCCACCACTTGCTTCAGCAGATGAGTTTCCCCTCAGGCAGGAAACTTGCAAAGTTTCAGTTATAACCAGCAGATGCTTCTTAGTCAACAAACCTTGCATTCATAGAAGTATGAAGCAGAATTGCTGATTATTAATTGACAGAACAAACACACAATTCACATGTACCTTTTTGCTTTATCTGTTAGAAAATACTAAATGCTTATTACATGTATTGATTCAATGATCACAGGGTTTTGTTTGCATTTTGTTTCTGTTTGTTTTTTTTTAAACAATACACAGGTAGAAAACTGAATAGGGTGGCTACACCCTGTCAGACCAAAGGTTCATCTCATCCTTATCTGGTCTCTAAGGGTGGCTTCAGAAATGCAAATGGGAAAAACCTAAACCAAGACAAGCATATAATGACACTTCCTCAAAATACCCTTCTAGTCCCCACTAATTTGCCACTCAAGTACTTCCTGAATCCTGAGGTAACTTCTCTAAGATTAAGTCTCCTGATGAACTTTTTCATCCACAAATTTGTCCAGCTGTATGCTGAACTCATCTAAACTTTCAGCACTCGCCTCATAACTCAGCACTGTCACCACGCTCTGCTCTTCACTGTGACTACAATCTAAGCAGAAGATCACATCAGTTATTGATGACCTGTTCTAAATGCACCTCCTAAAAACATCAACTACAATATCGAAATCTACAAGCTAAATTATTTACTCTAGCTCATCATGCACTGACCAATTTCCAGATGGGAACCAACGACATCCTCTCAGCACAAATACCATGAGGCCCTCATACACTACGTACTGCAAGTTTCCAATTGTGGCTGGGTTTTTGTAAGTGATGGTTTGTTTGTAAACTTCAAATTACAAGTTACACGAAACATGTAGACATACCTTTGCCCTCGATTTCAATCTCTTCTATGAAAGCACTCAGAAGTGACCATCGCTTGGAAAAAACTAAACTTAATCTAAGGAAATAATTTCAGGTTGCATTTCTAAGGTACAGACTAAGGTACAGATTAAAGTAATATTTCTCATAGCTTTCTGAATGTGAGCTTTGAGGAAAGCATTTTATTCTGAAACTTCTATAGCTTGAGTGAGATTTATCATTACTGGAACGCTTTGAAACACCTCCTCCTTCCCTTCCATGTCTGGAAACAACTTCATCATTCTTCTGCAGAAACTGACTTCATCGTGACCTCCTCGCCTACAAAGGGGCTGGATGATGCTCTTTAGATGACTGATTTTATTGACCACTGTTGATAAAAACTGAACTCTGGTTCTGGTAATTAGTCACACATCCACATCTTCTGCTTAAAATGGAGCAACATGTTTACAATTACACTTCCATGAAGCAAACAATTTGCATTTGTGCTGTACTGTCTCATTTTTAAGTTTGTTGTACTATTCTAAAAATAAATAAATACCAAATAATTCCAACACTGACTGTAAACACTAAAAGACAATACTTCTAAAATAAAAAAATGGAACATCATCATCTGAATGTCATTAAGGCTGACCTTAAAACATGTACTATATTTTATGAATTCTAGTCATGTTAGCATTATACTTACACTGGCCTACCTACCAGTACTAATTTACTGCAATTTTTAAAGCTCCCATAAGTCAGACGTAAGATTCTTTAAGAGTTTAAAGGCAAACAATATACAATCCTGCTCGAATAAAATTCAAATCTAGCATTCGTTTTTCTAAATAATCCCATACTGGTCTGGTTTTCGTCCCACATAAAAGTCTAACACGACAAAAAAAAAAAAAGCTCTAAAACATCATCTCAGCATTTTTATTTCTAAAACAACAATTTCTCCAGCTAGATGGCAGATATAATAGCAGCACTGGATAAGAAATATCATCAGTTTCAACTTAGTTTGGAAGTAAGAAACTAAGGAACGCAAATTCAGAAAATATTTTTTTACTTGACATTTTGAAACGCATAATTTTCTATTTAAGGCATTCAATTATCTTTGTTATGACACAGAGTGCTACTCAAATCAGATAAAAATAACTAAATAATCAATTTAAATACACTGATTACCTGTACTGATGAACATTTATGTTTGAGTTCTTCACAATGACAATAATAACCCAAAGGAGAGAGGAACCTCAAGTATCTAAATCAGGATTATTATTGCATTGTAATTAAGAAGGGCAAATCTATTTTATTAAATCAGTCAAAATTTTAAATCTTTTTTGATATCTCCTATGTATTTTTTAAAAACAATCATCTTTAAGAGATGTAAAAGAATGTAAAAGAAATTTGAACATAAAAGAAAATTCAAATACAGTACACCATTTAAGAAGATGGGACTCTAAATAACCTATTAGTTGCCTAGTTTGTGGTCCTGTCCTCAAAAGGGCACTTAACTTCAAGTATTTGTCAGTCTCTCTGTGTTTTCTCTCAGTGCCTTTATCTTCTATGCAACTTTCTTTCACTGTGCACTTTCTCTTACTAGCTTTGATTCAACTTGCTTTTAGAACAAAAAACACAACCCCAAAACAAAAACAACAGAACTTGGTGGCAATTACAGTCCCTTTCCCCCCCTCCCACAAATGTGCTAAGTGATCTCCAACTTAAGTGATCTCAATTTAAGCAACTTCTCTTTCTCCCAGACACATAATAAAGTTTTTTCCAGGCCCACTCTCAGTGTCAGGGGAATGAAGGACATAATTGCCTTCAAAGACGACAAAACCAACTAACAAAATACTTTTGTGTGTCTGATTTCATTTCCCCTGCCCCATTTCTGCTTCCCCTTTGGATTCTTCATAAATCATCCACCACTACCACTCCTGAACACAGATTATATTCTAAACGAATATTGCACAATATCTTGTACAAACATCACACGTTTTTTCTTGAATTTTCAGTTCCGTTTGGAAAGAGATCTGCATTAAACACGCAAGGTTTTTATTTAAAACCTCTGCAACTCTCCTCTACCCCAAATCAGTTTGTGCTATGCTCTAGCATCACACTTGTAATAAGTAATACAATTACTAGGAAAACCATCTTTTTTTTCTTCCAAACTCTTTTCTTTTGAGTGCATCTTACATCACATCCTTTTCCCAACAACAGCATAGCTAGACTGGGAGGTTACTTGTGCTAACAAAGGTGCAGGTATACCGTTTTTATTGTGCTGATGCAGAATAATAAACTCGATCAAGTCAAGAACAGTAAGCCAGTCACACACTTCCATCCACCACTAGTAATTCGGAAAAGCTCCCGGAGGAAACAGCAGAGCTGTTTAAGGATCAGCTTTGTAAACATCCAACTTCTCTGAAACCACAGTAACGCACCAACCCGGGGCAAGCGAACCCCCTCAAAAGCCAACAAGGAGATGAAGAAAAGGAAATGTAAACCTGGTGCGTTCCTGCAGCGACCGCCAAGGTGCCCCCTACGCAGGGCGAACCTCCCCAGGCTCCCTACCCCGTGCCGGTGACAGCTCCCCGCACCCCGGCGACTTCACCCCCGGGTCCAAAAACCACCTCCGGCACCTGCGGGGCGCGGGCAGCTCCCCCGGACGGCTCCGCGCCCGGAACGGCGCCTCTCCAGACGCGCAGTTCCCCGCTGGAAGCACGTCCCGCAGGCAGAGCCCGCACAGACCCCGAGCGGCGGGGACGGGACGGGCCGTGCGGGCACCGCAACCCCCGGGCCCCGCCGCCCGCAGGTGCCGCCCGGCAGCGCGGGCAGCTCCGGCCGCCGCGGGGGCCGAGCCCAGGCCGGCAGCGGGAGCGCCCCGAGGCCGAAGGGTCCCGGCGGGGCGACCCCCGGGGGGAGCGGGCGGCGCGGGGCACGGGGAGCAAAGCGGAGCGCGGCGGGGCAGGACAGGGACAGCGGGGAGCCCCCGGCTCGGCTCGGCCCGACCCGCGGCAGCGGGGGCTGCCCGCGCCTACCTCGGCCATTCCCCCGGTCCCGCCGCTCCCGCCGGGAGCGCTCCAGGCTGCGGGCGGCTCCCCCCGCCCCGCCGCCGTGCGCTCACTTCCGCCGGGCCGTGCGGGGGGGCGGGCGCTGCGCTCGGACCGGCCCCGGGCCCGGCCCCGCCTCACCTGGGCCCGCCCCGCCCCCGGCCCGCCCGGCCCCGCCCGGGGGTCCTGCCCCAACGCGGGGGTGGCCGAGCCCCTGGGCCGCGGGGGCCGGGTGGTGGCGCTGGGGTGACTTTCCGTCATTTCCTCCCCTTATCGCCCGATCTTCCCAGGAATGCGCGGCATGGCTGGGAACTTGCTCAACGCACCAGAAATGTCCGTCGGGGGCGGGGGGGGCCGCGGACACAATGGACTTCCTCAGCCGCCGGGAGCGGGGAAAGGGCCGGGACGCGGCGGGGCCGGGGCCGGGGAGTGACGCTGGAGGAGCCCCCGGCACACGGGGCTTAGCTGGAGGGATAAATGCTTTCACCACTCTCCAGTTGCAGACCCCGGTGGTTTGTTCCACTGCATTCTGTTCTGTTCCACTACACGGAATTTTGCTTGGTTTAACTTAATGAAACTTCTTATCCGGCACGGGCAGATCCCGGTTGTCAACTCCAACCTTCTTGACATACCAAGGCTTTTCAAAAAAAGACCAAATATTTTGGTTTGACCTTCACAATAGCTTCAAAAGAACATAATGCTTTGGGTATGCCCAAAAGTATTGCATGTGGGATTTTATACAAAGTTTAGACAATGGGCCTTTCATAAAATCAAATTAAAAGTTGTCATGGGCATTTAAAAGTAACAATATGATTTGTAATGTAGATGTAAAAGAGTTCCAGAGGGAATAACTTTGTATTCCATCCACTCGGGATACTACTTAAAATAAGCAAAGACCTCAGTATTTTATTCAGCACTTTGAGCACACCGAAATTCTGAAAAATACAAAACATTTAATGAAGCATAGGAGACACATGAAAAAATGTCAGTTTAGAAGATACTATATAAATGAATTAACAAAAATTAGTCAGAAATACATTGCTGACTGTGATTCTGTGTGATTGTATATAAGCCCCACCATTATAGCATCTAAGCATTCTCTGTTGAATAAATCTTGACCTGGCACCAATAAGGTCAATGAAAGCCCTTGCAGGTGATTTCAACAAGAGCAAAATGTAAACCTGGAAGGCTGACACAAAATGTGTTCCTGGAGAAGCATCATAGGCATGACTCTTTAATTACACAGATTAAAAAAATTACCAGATTTCTTACTACCCTTGTGATCAGAGGTTTTTCAAGCTGTCAGTTATTAAGAAAAGATATCAATCCTTTCTAGTGCCATTCCAGTATTGACAATCAATAAGTCAATTCTGCTCAAATTTTGAATACATTAGAAGAAAACTACTTTTCTCTCAAGCTCCAGGTTTCTTTCCAGACTGTCTGTCCAAATATACCTTCTTTTCAGATTGCATTTTAGAGTCTTTCTCCTGGCAGTCTTATTTCCTGGCCACCTCCTCTGCTGGGCTCCTATGGTGATCCTGGCCCCAAGAGCACTGCGTTTGGAGGAGTTAGTGACCCACATAACAATCATACTGTGCTATGCTGCCTGGCCTTCAGACCTGTTTTGTCTCCCTTGGCCACAGGATAAACTTTGTAGCCCATTATACGGAGAGTTTATAGGCAGCTCCCACTTGGTACCAGTGATTGCACCATCTGCGGGTCCTTGGCTTTATCCAAAAGTGCAGCAAGATGTTCCCATGTCAACACCCTTTCCGTTTGTCAATAGAAATAATGGACAGAATTACTGTCTTGTAAGAGAATCCTGTAACAGCTGACATGGGAAACCCTTTTCTAGGGATGGGTTCTGTGGAGCATGCTGTGCCCACTTGATGCTGCACAGCTGAGGGTTCCCAGCATGTATAGAGTTGTAGGATTATCCGTGCTATCCTCTCTTTCCTCATAGTGCTGGTTGTAATAAATAGCAGTTCAAATGATACTTCACAGAGGCACAGCACCTTTCTTACTGGGATTGTCAAAGACCAGCAGCTCCTGGTGCAAACCAGTACCATGGTGCTTATGCTGCTTTCCCCTTCACATGCAGGTCACATTAATTGCTCCCAATTACACCTCCAACTCACTGGCCACATGGTTTAGCCCTGGGACAACCATTTGTCTATGTTTCATCCATCTCTAACCAAAGGAGCATTAATCTGCTTAGACTGAACAAAAGGCAGCTGCTACATCCAACAATTTCAACAAGATCATATTGGAACTAACATGATCTTTAAGTCCCTTCCAACCCAAGCCATTCTATAATTCTATGATTCTACGATCATGACTCTTTGACTGATCAATCTCCATCAGGTTACCTAATATGTGACAGTACAAGCAGGTCAAATATGAATTGTACTACTTGAGATAGGAAAGATGATTTGGTTCATTCTGTGGATTAGTGCAGAATTTTAGACTGTTATCAAGCCTGCCTCCCAGTGCCATGATAACTGTAAGAACCTTCCATGTCTTTCCTTAGAAATTATTTCATTCTTGTCAGAAATTTTTCCTCTACTCTGGATTTATTTTAATAATTTAAACCCATGCTTTTTAGCGTTATCCCTTTTTTTTCTTTCAAAATGTTCTAAAGATACTTTATGTTAAATAGGTATTGATTTCCTTTTATCATTCTGAACACAAACTGAATGTGCTATTCCTTCATTTGCTTTCACAGAACCACTAAGGTTGGAAAAGACCTCCAAGATCACCAAGTCCAGTCTTTGACCAATCGCTATCTTGTCAACTAGACCATGGCACTAAATGCCACGTCCAGTCATTTCTTGAACATCTTCAGGGATGGTGACTCCACCACTCCAATGCCTGACCACCATTCCACTGAAGAAATTCTTTCTGATGTCCAACCTGAACCTCCCCTGGCACAGCCTGAGGCCATTTCCTCTTGTCCTGTTGCTGGTTGCCTGGGAGAAGAGGCCGACCCCCACCTGGCTACAACCTCCTTTCAGGTAGTTGTAGAGAACAATAAGGTCACACCTGAGCCTCCTTTTCTCCAGGCTAAACACCCCCAGCTCCCTCAGCTGCTCCTCATAGGACTTGTGCTCCAGATCCTTCTGCAACTCTGTTGCCCTTCTCTGGAGATGCTCCAGAACCTCCATGTCTTTCCTGAATTGAGGGGCCCAGAACTGGACACAGTATTTGAGGTGTGGCCTCATCAGTGCTGAGTACAGCAGACAATCACTTCCCTAGTGCTGATACAGGCCAGCACCTTACACTGAAGAGCAACCCCAACATCAGGACTTTTGCCTCTGCTTTCATTGTTTCTCAGTTAAATTCACATTACATAGGTACTGATTACTGGGTGCACTCTAAAGCCAGTACCAGCCAGTTTTAGAAACAGCATTTGTATGTCAGATGCCATGTAGTGTTCTCCATAGCTGGGCAGCCAAAATAACTCTGCCAAAATAACTCTCGAGAGAGAATTGATTGGCATTGGAAGCTCAGGTTCCAGGTGGAGTGACTCTATACCCTAGAGAGTTGAGTCAAGGAAGGGAACAATGGCATAGCCTGCAGACTTGCTTAGGAATGGATGATTACAAGTTACACATTCCCGCATGCAAACATGACATCAGTTTTAAAGTATTTCTCATACAGGAAGTTATTAATACACCCGTGTAAAAGCAATGTACAATATGTGTATCTTAGCAGGCTCACTGCCTTGCTACTGTGTGCCTTGTCTGTGATACACTGACCAAATGCCACAGTAGCTCTCAGGAGACAGTGGGTAAAGCTATGTCTTGCAAAAAAACCACAAGTTACTAAGTACCATTCTTATGAAAATTTAAATTGCATAATGCAGGCAGAATAAATGAGAGGTTTTGGTCAAATATTTGGAGAAAGTAAGTGCTGTGCTCACTATGTTGATACTCAAACATCCCAAAAACATTCCCACACAACATATGCAAATATCAAATCAACTTGTGTAACTAACAACACTGACACTGGCATTAACTGGAAATGCAACAAACTGCAGCTAGCAGATGCCTTTTAAAACAATACTTGGGATGCAAGGAAGCTTGATGTATACCTAGACCAAAAGGATGGCTAAGTATAACAAAGTTTACCAAATGTGTTTTGGTGACAATAACAATATAAAACAAAATCAAACAAAACAAAACAAGAAACAAACCAAGCCCCCCCCAAACAAAACACCTCCCATCAAAACAAAAAGGAACAACACATAAAACCTCCAAAACAACCCACTTTAAACCCAAAATTTCCTTAATTTTCTTCTCAGCCTAAAATGCTTTCAAGTAAGCTCTTCAGATTTAACAGATGAATGCCTCAATTGAACTACTGGAATTGCTACTTGCCTTTAACTGGAAGGAATAAACTTGATGTCTATTGTTAGTATCCTTTTTCTGAATGAGAAATTGTTAGTAGGAGCACAGGGATTATTAAAGGACAAACACATTTCCTCTGACAGTAGGAAGACGGAGTGTATCGTACCAAGGACAAAAACATTTTCGCAGAATCCATGACGTGTTCCAGAACGTGGTGCTCACTTCGTGCCGCGTGGAAATTCCCAAGCATTCGTTCATCGGGATGCAGATTGCAACACAAAGTTCACATGCTGATACGCTCTCCGTGGCACACACTACGTGTGGGTGTCTCACTGCCTCGTGGAGCAGTCTGGGAGAATGGCACCGCGAGGTGACAGGTCGGCAGGGGTGGGGAGCGCATCGCTGCGTTGCAGCCAGGTGTGAGCACCCCCTGGAGCAGGGAGCAGCCAACCTCAGCACTGCAATCCCAAAGAACCCTCCTGCACTTGTCACAGCCAGTGAGCTGTGCTCAATGCTGTAGCCATTCTTGTGTGTGGGAGTCTTCAAAAGCCTTATGACCTGTGACTTACAGCTATGGAGCAGTTTAGAAACTCATTTGTGAAAGGGAAAGGCTTTACTTGAATTGTAAAGTGCACAAACTCAGACTATGCAGGAAAGGATAATTATGCGTCTACATCTACGACTCCAGTGTTAGGCTGCTCTTCTGGATGTTTGAATTAAAGGCAAAACAGCTTAAATTTATCTTATTATATTTTCTTAAAGATGTACATATAAAGAAATTGTTAAATATACTGAGAAACTAAGGTTAACCAGAATAAATACTACAAAAGTCTACCAAAGTTCAGCTAATCGATACACTGATGTCCTCAAGGTGACCCCTATGTATTTGAAGGCAACAAGTTTTAAGATCTAATTCTGGGACAACTGATGATTTGTATCAAAAGTTCAGCTAGGATTTTTTTTAGTATCTATAAACTTTTTTTTCTCTAAAAACCAGCAGAGGGAGACAGTTTCTTTTTTACTCCTAAAGAAAGCAAAAGACTATTACTTCCTCAAAAACGACAACTTTAGAAAATTCAGTATAATTTCCTAGATTACTCTTTCAATGCCTTTTTTTTTGATAATTTTGAACTCTAATACTCACTTTTCTTTTTTTAAGTCTTAGTGTTTATCCAAGCTTAGATGGCTCTTACTTAGGTCTGCAGATGTTTAGTCAACAGTATGTTCCTATTAATATTTCGCTGTGAATTTCTTTCAGGGAGAAAGGGGATATCAGTGTTAGTAATGAATGAAAGAAAAATTAGGCTGTGGTTATGTTTTTATTGTTTCACTGTTATGCAACAGTTTGCATATGTTTTCAGCATGTCTAAGGTCTGCATATGGCTCTCAAAATCTATACAATATCAGCTGGCTATATATATGTTACATATTTAAGGATTAAATATAACAAGAAAATTCTGTTCTACAATAAAAACCACAAAACCAGCTGGTGATAGTTTCAAGTGCAAGTAAAATATTGTCTTGGGTTTATTTCTTAGGACCCAGGTCCTGCTTCAGTAAATGGGAATTTAGGCATTAGAAGCCAAAATATTACTACGGATCTTGGCACTGAAACTGTATGTCCCACACAGTTTAGGCAACATTCTGTGCAAAATGGCATGACGGCATACATTTGAAATTCATGAAGTATTTTTCATATTCACCCATATTTTATCAAATAAGTTATATCCAGATGAGCTACTGAACAGAAACAATTTGACACATTTCACTCCTTGTTTTTCTGTAAATACTTTGTGATAACTTTTTAATCTACTTTTTTTCCCCCATATAACTCCCTTTTACAGATGGTCTATTTAATCAGAGAAGAAATTTCAATAAGTGTTTTTCGGATAGAATGTGTTCTATGTGATATACACGATTTCTATAATTTGAGGGGTTTAAATAAAAGGAAGCTTCTGAAAGTTCCTAGAATAGAGTGGAAGCAGGAGAGTTTGAGAACATATGCAGGAACTGTGTCAATGCTGCAATGTGCTCAGGAGGTACCGTGGGATAGTTGTTAGTCTGTAGTATGCTGTGGTAAGGACTATTAATGTAAGAATGATGCCAGAAAAACCTGAGTGAGAAACTGCGGGCAACAGGATGCGTGCCTGGAAATAGCAATCATTCCTTGGGCAAATTCCTTGAGGTAATTGAGAAGCCTTCTGGCATTTAAAATCCCAATGACAGCAAGTCATGCTTAATGAGACATCCAAGGACAGAGGATGATAAAACTTCATATTGACTACCCACTTGAATTATCCTGTATCAAAGAGTTTAAAACAAACAGACCAGCACTACCTGCAGGAGTCTTGCACAAGAGACTTCCACGGTGATCTCCTTGGAAGGCTGCTAAGAAAGAGGCTACAGGGTCTTCTCCCAGCTGCCCAAATTCCTGCAGCTCCATGGAAGATCCATGCCCTCCCTGACAAAATCTGGTGTTTCCTTTGTTGTATAAGTTAATTGCATGAAGCTTCTTGTAGTAACCCTATGTTCATCAGTAACACAACTTCACAGTTCTTTAAGCATTTCAAGACAATGGAAATATTCTATTATAAAAATATTGAACAATTCCTTATGTCCTGTATTTATTTGTAGTCAAACAGTGTATATTGGGGAAAAAAATTATCCTATCAAGTACATTCAATGAAGTGTTTTCATATCCCTGTCCAAGTCTGAATCTGTCATGGCTCTGGCCCTTAATCCTTGTATTTTGGTATACAGTTTTTTGTGGTTTTCATAGGGGAAGTACTCAACGTGTTTCCTGGAGAACATTTGTAAAACCAGTTTTCAAGTTAAGGGTCAATGATCCAAATTCAACAAATTTTATCTAATAGATATTCTGGAAGCAGCAGAATTAATTTAAAAATCCCTTAAATCCTTGCCATTATTTTTTAATTGGTAAATAGGCATCTTTTACTTAGGAATGACAGTTACATAACAGTAGAGCACTGGCACATTATTCAAAGGGATTTATTGCTTTTCTTTGCTGCTTACATTCATGAGTAGAAAGACACCCATGCTTGAGGGTGTCTGGATAGAGTTTTAATGGAAGTTATTTCTGAGTTTGTTGGAAAACTTTTCCAATGGGATTGCAGTAGTCAGCCCCCAGCGGAAAGAACCCAACAACATTAGAAGCCAACAACATTAATATGTGGCACAACTCACTCAAACAACTTGACACAGAGCTTTTGTGTGTGGGAGGAAAAAAAGTAATGTGTGTTCATGCATGCACAGCTCACTGAGAAACTTCCAGGAGGAGGACAGCTGATTGTCACACCACACATTTCTGGCCTCGTTACAAACCCAGTCTTTGTGGATACTCCATCCATCAGAATAATTGTAGCGAATGTATCATGAACTTTGTCTGGATTGAGCTTGTGCACCCAGGTGTGGGTGTGCAGAACATGTTGGGAATGTCCTTTCTTGTCTTCCAAGGTGTCAGAGAAATCACCTGTCAGCAAACCTTCTTGGGATCCACAGTCATCCTTCTGCAATGAAACAGTGACACATCAGGCTACAGAGAAATACAGCACTTGTCCTAAGTAAGCAGAGCACAGGCAGTATTGAAGCAATTGGAAGTATTAATGTTAAGAAAACTCCTTATTTTCCAAATATAATCGTAATATGAATTTTGAATAGTAATTAGCCTTTGCTTGAGAAATATACTGAAGAGTAGCTGAAGGATATAGATAAAGGAATGACACTTCAGAAGTGCCATTGGGTAATTCTGCCTATGATACCAATCTAACGGTGCAGCAAGTATTTAAGTTAATATGCATGTGTGGTGAAAGTATAGAATGGTTTAATGACTATTAGAAATTACTAAATGGAAACATTTTTAGCTACCTCATTTTAACTAAATCTCAAACCTTTCAGAAAAAAATGATTTAATTGTGTATATGTCACTTGCAAATATTACTTCTAATAGAAGTGAATATTTAACTAAATCCCAAGCCTTTCAGAAAAAAAAATATTAAACTGTGTATATGGCACCTGCAAATACTACTTTTCTTAAAATACTGTATAGTGTTTTGGGAGAGCAGAAATTAATCATCCAAGTCAGGAATCCATCATTAAGCATGGCATTAAGCATGATCTTGGTTTTGCATTTAAATCAATGGAAATTCTGCTGTAGTTTCACTGAAAGCATAGCCTTAAACTCCCAAAATTATCTTTGCTTCCTCCCACTAAAACCAATGGAGGAATCCACCTGCAGTGTTTTGGCATCTCCCAAAGGTTCCTGGCTGAATCCCTAACTTGTGAAAGCTTTGTGTTAAAATACCACACTAATGAAAAGTTGAATCCTACAGCTATTTGTGCATTCTCTGTTAGCAGGGGCATCCTGTCCTCCTTAATCTCACATTATTAAAAACAAGTCCAACTCTCAGTCGTGAGACTGTGAAGTAAAGTGCCCTCCTCCTATCTAATATTAAAAACCTTTGAAAATCCACAAGGTTTAAGTGAGAAAAGCCAGTATTTTTCTAAAACCAGGTGACATTTAAAACCTGAATAATGATTAAATGCTAGTCTTATAAAATGGCCCAACCATGCTGTGGTTCTGGAACATCTTTCTAGAGCAGCAGAGAATACTCAGTACTGATCATCCCTGACCTCTCTCTTTGGTTGAGAGAGACTTTAATAGCTTGTTCTGAAGACAGACAAGAAGTCGACTTTTTTCAACCCCAAAAATATATGAAACATACCCAGCCTTTTAGAGGATTCCCTGGGTATTTTTAAGTATGCATACAGCTTTCACTAAAGGGAGAAGGTACAGATGTGAAACAGATGGGGTTCTTTTTTTCCCTAAATTTATTGCAATCACAAATGCAATGCAATTGGCTAAAATAGTCTAAAAATCCTATTCTCAATTATACCACTCCTACATCCTTATTTTTTCTCACATCACAGTTTCATGAGCTCTGGAGTCAATGCACTGTTTTCTAAGGAAAAGGACAGATAGCCTGACAGCTGTAGAGTGCTTACACTGAAGGCATTTAAAGAATCCTTCTTTAATCTGATTTTAGTAGAAATCAAGCTTTACTCATTTACTAGTTGCACCAAAATTGACAGGGTTGATCCCATGGATAATTAAAACATCCCTGGTTTGGAATCTGTTATGGCCAGTCTTAAAAGGTATTATGTTGCATTCAGAAGAAGGAAGGAAGCAAGGCAGGAAGGAAGGAAGATTGAACAGTAAGAAGCAGAGCAAAAAGCTTAAACTATCTGTTTCTGTGACAGTGGGTATCATAATGTAATTTGTTAAGATTCCATCTGACCACTCAATAAAGGGGATTTGCAGCAAACCCTGGAGTATATTCAGCCCCTAAAAATCAGGCCACACGGCGGGATGTGGTTAAGACCAGAGCTCAGATATTCAGCTTCCCACAGGCTCTTCCGTAAGTATTAGATTGTTTCTAGAAAGTCCCTTTTAACCCTAAATTACTTCAGAAATACTTTAATCTCCTTTCAGATATCACAAGTTCAGAGAATTCACTGTTTGGAGTTAGTGAATTACATTTTTCCACATTTTTAATTTTTTCCCTCTCTTAATTAATTATATAGGTTAGAGAAACTGAAATAAGCTTGCTAGGTTATTTCACCATCTACCATTTTAGTGACCCAGTCCCAGTCATTTAAGATGAAAGCAGGCTTTTACAACATTGAAGACCCTGCCACTCATTAGAAACCATTAGTTTAAAATTAAAGAACAAATATTGCATTATGCTCTCAACTAAGTGCATGCATGGAGATTGGAGAGGACTAATAGAGCATGACTGGCACCTTTGCAAACTTAGGACTTCAAAGGTAAATATACTGCCTACCTAATGGCAAAAGGCAGACAGATGTGATGACAGAAGTAAAGCTTGTATTGAAAGCTTTTTTTTTTTTTTTAAAAGCCATGTTTAAACCATATGTCCCTTTGTGATCATTAAGCACTGAAAATTAATGTTTTGGACTGTTGTAGTAAAGGAGGATTTAAAAGAATCTGATGCTGATATCTTCACTGGCTTTGAAAACCTTGAAATTAATAAATAACCTGACCGCAGTCTATGAGTCACACTTAGTGGTATGCAAGTCAGAATATTTTGATGCAAGACATCAATTGTTGCCCAAAATTTGAGCCCTATGAGGGACCCTATATCTTCAGTCATTAATATGAAGGAAGTTTCACCTTTACCAGATGATAAAGCCTTAAGACTGTGAGTATCTAGGACAAATTTGTGCAGTCTCTTCAGCTGGTAAAGTTCCTTAAAACATCATAAAATAGCATTAATTTAAAAATAACATAGGAAATAATATTTGTTTCCATCTCTGCAAGTAGAGTCAGTCATTCCATTCAGCATGGAGACTGCATGATTTTTTGGGTAGATTGGGGAAGGATGACCCTTCAGAAGGGTTTGAAGGGTCTCCCTGTGTTCCTTTGAACAAGAAGTTTTGGTGAGAGGCTCAGACAGACCAGAGGAGAGATGAAAAGGGACTGTTGTGAGACATGCCTTCCAGTCCCCTGATAATGGCCATTTCTTAAGTGAAACTATACACTTGCATCTTGAGGCTCACAGAAGGAGTTTGATAACACTTTTACAACAAGGAACAATTGCAGAGCACTTTCAGATTGATGAAAACTTTTACCTTCTATGTTACATTTTTATTGGGGGAGAGTATAAAATATGGTAGGATGAGGGAGCGAGGCCAGATGATGTGACAACATAAGCAAAGAAAATAAGGTTAAGAAGAATTGTTGTTGTCCTCCTCTATTTACAGCTCAGTCTGACTCTCAGATGTTTCCATCTCCACTCCCTTTCACAACTGTAAACACTGCAGCAACCACAGCAAATGCCATAAAGAAAGGCTGTATTAGCTGCCTTTAATCCAGTGTCAACACCAGAAAACTAGGCAGCATGTAGCTAACCAATGCTAGGAAGATCTTAGATGTTGGTTCCCAGGGCAGTTTTTCCACTTCTAAGTTGTATCAACAGGTTTTGAATTTTATTGGCTTTTTATATCCAGTGTGGCTGTTGCTCCACAACCTGTAATAACTTCTTTGCTTCAAAATCTATGGAACTCTTGGCTTAATATTTCCCTATTTCACAAACTAAGTATGAACACTAACCACCACTAAATATTTAATATTGAAACTGCCTGTAAGAAGAAATTATAATGTGATGGTCATTTAGCTGCACAGTTAATTCATGTTGGGTTTCCAAAATTATTTTAAAGTCACGACTATTCTTTTTCCATCCTTATTTAATTTCTGGTTCTGCAAAAACATATTCTTGAGGCTGTTAGTTAGAGGAGTATGTGGCAATCTTGGTTTTCTTTCTCCACAAGGTTTTCTGTTCCCTTTGCTTCAAACTGTCCTTTGCCTGCTTTCCCCCCCTCCTCCCCATGCCATGAATGGATCAGGCCAACAACGTAACTTTTCATACAAATTAGATACATTGGGTAAAATTACTAGTTCAGATACAAAAGCAAATGTCTACATAGAATCAATCTTTTGAAATAAACCTCAAGCTATGCAACAAAATGTTATACTGATCTGTTAGTTTTCCTACTCCAGGATACGTAATTGCTTTTGAAAGCACTTGCATTATGATTTATTTCCATTCCTCTGTGGTAGGTAGGAGACTGTATTTCCATTTTCTAGATACAAGCTCGGCAGAGGCAAGACAATTACAAACAATGCTCTTTCAAATATTCTCACCCAATCTTATTTTTATGAATAGTTTTGGAAGTGAGGAAAAATATTTGCAATGCTGCATTAAACATGTATGAATTAACAAAGAATAAAGATCAGTGGTTGATAAAGTACAAAGGGAGACAGAAACAGAGTGAAACAACTTTTAAGCTACTTTTATGTTCAGCTAGGGTTTATGTAGGTCAATGCAAACCTTGCAAATTCCCCTCCGGCACATCTTTTGTAGAAATCTCTCTTTAAAATTTCATCAAAGAAAGGAAAAGTTGGGATGATGTCCCTTTCTGTAACAAAGTAGCTCCTTGCCACAGATTATTTACACATCTTGCTCATAATAATACTTCTGAAGAGAAAGTGTTTCATCTCTGAGATAGACAAAATATTTCCTGATGGCCAAGGTCCAAAACAACACAGGATGGAGCAGAACTTGCAACCATATCCTCCCATTCCTGTAGCATTCAAATTTCCTCAGCAAGTTTTTCAGGAGCAAGATAACGTTAGGGCCCAACGAGGACATCAACAATACTTTTTAATAAATACTTTTTTTCTTTTTTCAGTGTGAGAAACAAATACACATGCAGTCTATACCTCATTGTTCCACTGAGCACATAGATACACTTGGCTGTTTTGTTTTCAATTTCCAAAGCTGTCAGCACCATTCTACAGACGTCCACAAACATGTACGTGTCATTTCATATGTAATCAGATGTAACAGAGGATAAAAGGGTGCTTCACACTGGGCAGGGTCTAGAAAGACTGGGGAAATGGCTTCCAGATCAAAATGCTCTTGCTACCCTTTAACTCAAAGATTCAGTCTTCAGCACATTCCTCATGGAAGAGTAGCAGGGGAAAACATATAGACTCAGTCTTGCAATTAAAGATAAACTCTCATCAGGAACAGCAGGCAGAGCCTTCCTACCCTCCAGCAGATCAACACTCCCACCGAACTTAGTGTCATCTGTGAACTTATGGAGGGTGCACATTTGAAAACCTAAAGGAAAAGGCAGACCTTTGGCTTGTACAATTCATGGCATCACAAGGTAATAGCACTTTTCATCCCCAGTGCCTAAAGAGCAAAACTGCACTTTTCACAATATGCATAGGAAAGGGAAAAGTGTGCCCTGGACTTTAATCTCTTAAGGATAAATCAGATCCTACCTCATCTTTCTCCACAAAGCAGTTAGAAAGCTTATACTTTAACTCTGATTTGCAATCCAGCCTGAAGGGTGGGATAAATTCAAAGAGCAGATGATGGTTGAGAAATTGTAGCATGCAATACAAAGGGAAGACAGGCAGCAATGTTCAGCATGTACCTCTGAATCTGCCACATGATTGCATTGCTTTTTTCCTGTGTTATGAAAAATAGTGACCATTTCTATTTACCTTCATCATGCCACTCTTTACTTTACAAGAGTAGACCTTTATGTCATACTTGCCATAGAGATGTACGATGGATTTATGCCACAATATAACAATTCTTTTCCTTCCATACTATTATTTTCCTAGCAATTCCATTCCTCCTAATACTTCCTATTTTGACCTCCACTAAGCACTGCACTAAAGTTTTACAATCTGAGCAGTAAGAGAGCTAGTCCAAAGCTTGCCATTTTGGATTAAAAAAGCCAAGACTGCCATTTCTTCAAGGCAAATCAGTTTACATTACTAACATATAATTTATTGCTTCATCACCCAGCTACTGAATATCATCAGATATTCTGCAGATCTGAAGTAAAAGCTTTACTTGCAATGTTATTGCTCTAAGTAATTCCCTGTCATCAGCAAACTTTCTCACATCATTTTGTACCCCCCTTTGGGAACATCTATGATAACACTGAAGCACAGAGACCTGGTATAAATTCCTGGGAAACATCACTGCTGACTTCTCTCCACCCCACGTTAGTCCAAGGTTTATAAAAAATAACAGTAAATAAAGTCCCCAAACCCCTAAACACCACAAGAATAAAGCCCACATGTTGACTGCTCCTTTTCGCCCTGCAATAACTGAGTGATAATCACATGCATATAATTACGACAAGACAGAAGCAGATATAATTTTAAAAGACAGGCATTTCTTAAAATTACTACCACAATCTTGTAAATATCTGGTTGATACTTAGCCTTTGCCAAAAATTCAGATGCTACTTATCTGCTTTGTGGAGAGAATGTCGTTATAGAAACTGCAGATAAGTTAAAAAAAAATACAATAAAATGTAAAGAAATATTGATTTGCATGAGAAATCAAATAAAAACTGCATCAGAAATCAAGTGCTACCTTTTCCTTTAATGAGACATTGTATTATTTCTTGCTGCATGTGAAATTTGTGTCATACATATGCCCTATATGTCCATTACAACAAGACTTTCTGTTTGACTTCTAAAGAATATTTCCATTAGTGGAAATGAGAAGCCAAAAAAGTGCTGTAAGTGATACACTTCCTGCTGCAACCACATTACCCTACTTTTTACTTCCTGTTTTTCTTGGTGTTCGTTATTATCATCTCATTTTCAAGGCACCCTCTCTTCAGTTAAGAGTATCAAAATTGCTTGTACCAACTTACAAGTCTTACCTCCTTCTTACAGAAGATATCATTCCTCTTCTGTCTTCTCTTTGTGACTTCTCCATGTTGCTTCAAGTCTAAAATTATCCTCGTGTCCTGCACCAGTATTAATACTTTTCTACGCCTTTAGAACAGCTCTCCCTCAACTTACTCTATACTTGCCTTCTGAATATATTATGGGTCTTGCCCAGTTCTAACTCAAAGTATTTTAGAGGGAAGATTGTGCCTGTTTCTCTGAACACACCTCCTTCTGTGTTACTAAAGTAAATTTGTCAGACATGATTTGCCCCAGTGAAGCCATGTTGGCTGTTACCAATCACCTCATTTTCCATCTGCCTTAGCACAGTTTAATAGTTACCATCATTGGAGGGGTTGTTGACATAGCCCCAGAAAGCTGGGGATCCACCCTACCCAGAGGTTCTCCACCCTTCAGTCAAAGGAGTTAAAGGAGCCTGACATGAAATAGCCATACAGTTTTTGGAAAGAGAAAAATAAGTAGCACAACTAACTAGGCTACAGTACTTATCAGCTTGTGATTGGGAGAGGGTGAAAACCTTAAAACACTCAAAGCTACGATTGAAATCTTCTTCACTCAAGCCGCAGCAGACAACAGCATGGGGCCCGTGAGAAGAAAAAAGAAATTATCTTTCAGCAGTTGGTTATTTGTTTCTAAAACTACAAAATCACAGAATCATAGAAGGAGTTGGATTGGAAGGAACCTTAAAGAGTATCTAGTCCAACCCCTCTGCAGTGAGCAGGGACATCTTCAACTAGATGAGGTTGCTCAGAGCCCATCCAACCTGACCTCTACATCTACAACTTCTCTGGGCAATCTGTTTCACCAGTGTTTCACCACCCTCATTGTAAAAAACTTCCTCCTTCTTTCAAATCTAAATCAACCCTTCTTCAGTTTAAAGCCATTTCTCCTTGTCCTATCACTGTTACCCTACTACCTGCCCTTGCAAAAAAGTCTCTCTCCAGCTTTCCTGTAGGCCCCCTTTAGGTATCAGAAGGTGCTGTAAGATCTCTGTGGAGCCTTCTCTTCTCCAGGCTGAATAACCCCAACCATTTTAGAGGAGACAGCTAGCTGGAGAACAGTTGTATCTCCAGGAAAACCAACTAACAGCCACCCTGGTCCTCACTGCACACAGACATGCTGCACTGGCCACGCACACACGTGCGCTACACCAGCCTCAAAACCTCCGGCACCACCAGCAGAAGGGCTTTGCTCCAGCCCCCTGGCACCACCCACCTGCCTGAACCACATGCCTCATCTGTATTAAGTATCTCCCAGCTCTTCTGCAAAGGCAGCATCCAAGGAAAACTCTGCTGAGCTGCAGGCATAGAGGTGAGCAGTTCCAACAGGTCACCTCCAGGGTCCCAAGCGTGATCCTCCCCGTGTCAGTGCCCTGCTGCTCCAGGTCCTGGGAAGCACATCCCACCCTACCATAAACCAGGTGGGATGGTTGGGAGGGTCAAGTTTGCCAAGGAACAGTGGGAAGAGGAAGCAGAGGCAGTGGAGGAGGAAAAAAATCGTCCCTCCTGCTGTGGGCACCATTGCCCTTACTTCCCACAGTTTGTTCTGCTGAGCACCAGGCACACTGCACAGGAGTCCCCTTCTCCTGTCCATGCCTTACCCACCTGGACACTGTGGGAGACTGTGTCACAACCTTGCTAAAGTCACAGTACACGGCTGTCACTGCTCTCCCCTTGTCCAATGAGGACACTCCTCCAAGCAACATGAGCTGTGGCTCAGGTTGGTCCTACCACAGCTTGTCCTTGGGGAAGCTGTGCTGTGCTGGGTGTTCAGTGATGTCACCTTGTCCTGCAATGTGCCTCCAAGCCACCTTCTGGTGCCCATCTGAGAAGGGCAAGTTCTTCCTGAAAACCTGCTGGAAGGTTTCCACAAAGGACCTGCCTCCAATTCTTCCAACAAGGCAGAGAGAGCTCCTTCTTGTAATGGGCAAACAAGAGGCCACAAAAGCTTTGTCCTTCATACAGGCAAAGAGTAAGGGTGCACCTCAGACTGAACCCATCCCCACCTCCAGGTGCCCCCCTCTCCCTCGGGCTTTGTGTTCTCCACACTCCAAGGGCAGAGCCGAGGCACAGGGAAGAAGAGTCCATGCAATGCTTGGCAATTGGCAGTTCTAGTGCTCACCTCTCTTTCCTTCTTTCCCTTTGCCAGTGGCATGTCCAGATGCTTCACCCCCTCTCATCCACTGTCCAGCACGGGACGCTGTGTCGAGGGGGTGTCGCTGAGGACCCCTGACCCTCTCAGAATGTTGTTGCCACGGTGTCGCTGAGGGGACCCCAGGCATGGGATGAGGAGGGCGCTGGAGCCAATGGCTCCTGAGGGGAGATAGCAGGTGGTCCCTGTGCCCAAGGGACAGCCAGTCTTACACAGGCAGCACGCCAGGTGGGAGCGAAACCCAGGAGAGGGGACCTCAGCCCCCACAATCCTCCTCCTTCTCCCACATCTGGGCATCTTTCAGGCCACAAACTGCCTACATCTTACTAAATTCCAGTGCTTCCAGATCCCCAAAATGACAGTCAAGAAACTGCTAAAGAATGCTAACTGACCGCAAAACTCTGTTTCTAAAGTGAACTGTAGCGTAGGAAAATGATTTTCTAGTCTGTAACAGTATCTTCTTGAGAGAGAGGGAAACTTCCAAGTAGTGTCAGCCCTATTACTTTAACAGCTTTGTTACCACAGATGTCATTATAGACAGTTTACAGGCCCATTTTATTTTACCTGTATAACCCAGAAGCTACAATTTCAACCACCACTTTGGACTCATTATAATTAAGTCTCAACCCTGTGGCAGTTTTGCGTTTCTTCCCTAGGCTGAGCAAATCCCACAATAATTTATTTTTTCCTCTGATTTGTATAAACTATTGCAACAGTTTCTTAAAAAAAAATTAACTTGTGGATGCTTATCTTGTAAATTAGAGTAACAGAAATACAATGCACAGTGATAAAAGTTCTTCAATAATTTGTACATATTAATACACCTCTTTAAATGGGAGTACAGGCTCACAGCATTTAGACACCATCACTGCTTATTCCAGAAATTGGTATTTCATAGGAAGTGCAGTGCATTTGCTATCACAGCTATTTACCTACCCACTAAAAACAACTTTTCTGAATATTTTCTGAACACTTCTAGTGCAGAACAAACGCCTAGAACATACAGAAAATAATTGCCAAAAACCCCCACCCAGATACCACCCTCTGAAGCCAGGTAGGAATGGAAATGCGCACATGAAGCTTACACAAATGCGCAAGCTGAAAATAGTTTCCTACACTGTTTGATCTGCATGGATGTTAAGACTTTTTTCCCCTAAGAGGAAGGGAAAACCAGGTCTGAAGGCTCAAATGAGCGAAAAGAAACAGGAAAAACAAGAAGCTTGCCCGAAAATACATTTTCGAATTTCTGCATCCCAGTTCACGCCTGGACAGGGAACAGCAGCGATTTACTACGACGGAGAGCTTCGCACAGGGTGCCACGGGGTGTAAGGCACAAGTTGTCACCCGAGGTGCAAGGACAGTGCCAGCATCAACTCGGAGGATACAGGGGACGCGCCGGACACCTATATCCCGCCCTCGTCCCTCATCCCTCATATCCCTCATCCCGGATCCCGCCCCCGGTGACGTCAGCGGCGCGCGGCCCCGCCCGGCCCCACCCCCGCGGCCCCGCCACGTCCCTGCTCGGCGGCGCGCGCGCGTCACGACGCGCCGGCGGGGCCGGCCGGGCCAATCGGAGCGCTCCGCGACGCTCGCGAGGGGTCAGCGCCGGCCAATGGTGGCCCTCCGGGGGGCGGGCGCTGTGCCCATGGCAACGGGCGCGGGGCCACCGCGGGGCTGTCGCACCGCTCCGCCCGCGCCGCGCACCGAGCGCCGCACCGAGCACGGCACCGGCAGCCGCGGCCGCTCGGGGGACACCCGGGCACGCTTCGCCCCTCGGCCCCCGCGCTCAGGAGGCACCTCAGCGTTGAGAAGCAGCGGCTCCTCTCCCGCCGCAGCGGGACCCAAAGGTAGCGCCGCCCGTCCCAGTGCCCCCGCCGGTGGCGGAGGCCCTGGCGGCGGGGCGGCTGCTGTCGGAGGTGGGGTGGGGTGTGTGTCGCGGGGGTCTCACCGCCGTCTCGCCTGCCGGGTTCGAACCCAAGGGGGTCACGGTGAAATCGCGGGGCTGCCTCCCGTGCGGGGCAGCGCAGCTGAAGTTTTCCCGGGCGGCTCCAGGTGTGTGTGTGTCCCCTCCATCCCTCGCTCCATCCCTACGGCCGCAGGTACCCGCGGATCCGGGCGGTGGGTGAGCTGCAGAGCGATGTAGAGCGTCAGGGGAAAGGAAGGCAGAGCTGGCAGCGGCAGCGGCTGCAGCGGGAAAATGTTGGATGGCTGGGAATTGCACAACCGCAGGGGAAACTTGGGCAGGAGACTCGACTGATTTCATTAGAAAGGGCAGAGCTTTTCAGCGTTACTGTCATAGAATCACACAATGGTTTGGGTTAGAAGGGACTTTAAAGATCATCCCTTTCCAAACCCCTTGCCTTGGTCAGGGACACCTTCAGTTAGACCAGGTTTTTTAGAGCTTCGTCCAACCTGGCCTTGAACACTTCCAGGGATGGGCATCCACAGCTTCTCTGGGCAACCTGTTCCAGTGATTCATCAACCTCACAGTAAAGAATTTCTTCCTCATATGTAATCTAAACCTCTTCTCTTTCAGTTTGAAGCCATTCCCCCTCGTACTATCACTACATGCCCTTGTAAATACATCTTCCTTGTCTCTTTCCATCTTTCCTGTAGGTTCTCTTCAGGTAGTGAAAGGTTGCAATTAGGTCACCCCAAAGCTTTCTCTTGTCCAAGCTGAACAGTCCCAATTCTCTCAGCCTTTCCTCGTAGGAGAGGTGCTCCATCCCTTTAATCGTTGTGGTTGCCTCCTCTGGACTTGCTGCAACAGATTGATGACCTTGTTGTGCTGGGGACTCCAGAGCTGAATGTCTTACTGTACTATTACTCTAATATCACCGGAGGAGCTCCATAAAATACCCCAATGCTAGGCTGGCCACTGCACTCAGAAAATATTCCAAAAGAGGAAAAAAATTGAGATATGGCTGTAGAGAGGTAACATTTTTTGGATGAAATGAACATGGCTAAGGTTTTCAAAAGAGTTTGTGTTTGGCAACACTTTTTAGGAAGCCCGTAGGAGAAAAAAGCCTCTGTTGTTTGAGTTGCAAGTATTTGCTGTGGACAGATAACATCCAGTAGTTTCAACACGAGGCCATCACAGTATGAACAGTGAAGCACCTGTGCACCCATGGGATCAACTTCAGTGTGGAGGTTTGCTTTAGTGGGGTTTTCTTTGGTAATTTTGTTTTCTCCCACTCTCAAGAAAAGTCCTGTGATTGACTCACTGTTGGTGCAGCTCTACTCTGAATTCTGAAGTGACCGTCCCTCTCAACCAAACAGAGGAGCGCAGGGAATATTCCTATTGTGAACACTGGGTAGGAAGGGAAGAGCCACTCAAAAACTTTGAACCCAGGTTTTATTGTAACCTTTATGGACCTCTGCTTAAAACTCACAGAAAGTTTATGGGAGAAGCCTACATTTCTGTGAGCACTTAGGATTCAGTTGTATCTCTAATTGTCATTTGCTACACAATGATCTTGTGCAGTCACAGTGCCACATCCACCATGACTGCAGATTACTAACCTGATTACATACCCTACCTCCTACCCATGGTTACCTATTTTCCCTTTTATTCACCGCTGTAATCTCTTGGATGGTAGCAGTATTTTATTTCAGGATAAGAAAGATAATTATGTAAAAAAGAGTAGCATAAGTCTATCCGCAAACAAATTGTGTTGGTATAGAACAATGTGAATCTCATTCACTTCCAGCCAAGAAAGTTAACACAAATAAAAAAAACCAGGGAAACCAAATTATAAATTAATATTGCCCATTGGATCTGCTTAAAACTTACATTAGTAGTTGGATAAAAAGGCATGTGGTGTAAAATTGTTTGATGCTGTAATACTGCTTGAGCTACATTTATTTGGAATCTGAAGTTGTATTCAGAAAACCCCATCAGGCAAATAAAACCAAGCAACAAGAACAAAAAGAATTATTTTTTTAATAAGACTAAGGCCAAGTTTTCATACCTTGGCACCTGGCAGTGCTGCTGACGTAAACTTTCTGTTCATATAAGCCAAGTTAAAGGCTTTCTGTCAAAAGCTGCACCCCCATAATGACACATATATAAATGAAATGCTAGCCATGAAAGGGGAGAGCAGTAGTTCTCTGAGAAAATAAAAAATGTAAAATACATTGACTCAAATGTTAGAGATGTGGAAATATTGATGCACAGTTCTAGTGCTGTGCTGACTAAACAAATGCACTTTACATAAGAAAGATAAAATTGTTTACTGTTAAGTTAAAAGCCTCTATC
Source organism: Neopelma chrysocephalum (assembly GCF_003984885.1). Taxonomy (NCBI): domain Eukaryota; kingdom Metazoa; phylum Chordata; class Aves; order Passeriformes; family Pipridae; genus Neopelma; species Neopelma chrysocephalum. The sequence goes on from NW_020897693.1 coordinate 6,317,530, forward strand.
AGAGCTGCCATGATTTGAACTCTTGTGCACAGAGGTGTTTTATGTAGTGAGGTATTGTGCTCTTGGCTGTTTGATTGCTCGGTAAGCAGAAGAGATTTCTCTGAAGTTCCTGTTAAATACGTAGTACACACAAGCCTTTTGCATAGGGATGTACTTTTATGTAGCTAAAATCATGACCAGCTGCTAATGCCAAACTGAATGAAATCAGAGGCAAAATTCATGTTCATTTCAACAGTTTTTGCTCTTACGTACTATACATGATTTGACAGTTGGAAGAATGAAAGAAACTGCATTTCATTAGAACATTTCATTTTAATCATATTAAGTTGTAAATATTATTCTTCACCATAGGTAATGCATAAAATATATACACCCTTTTCATGATTGCATTTCTCCTGCTTTATATTCTCTATAAAAAAAGAGTGGGACATTTATACGCATTTGGGTTCCTAAGCAAGTAAAAATCAATGGGAATTAGCAAATTGCAGACATAAATCTCATTAGGCAGCTATCATTAAGTGCCTAAATATTTTTTAAATCTGGCTCCATATCATTAGATCTAGATTTATTCTGGATAGTTATTCTGTATTTTTTTTTTTGAAAGGGGAAAAAAGTACCTTGAACTCCTGGGGCATTCAAGGTTTACTTTAGCATCATCATTTGTTGTTGACTAGAGCAAAATGCATATTGTTAGAATAATTGAAATACTTTTTGATTTGAGATAAAGTTTGAGCCAATACACTGGTTGCACGTAGTAGCATATTTGAGGTTGCTTTTACGTCAGCACTGACAAAATTGCCGTTCACATTTATGAAAAATGAATTTGTGAGATTCCAGGTGTGCCGTTGTATTATGTTCTGTGTGGGAACTGAAACTATAGTGCAGGAAGCTGTATTTCTACCAGTAATTTATATTTTTTTTATTTGCTTTTGAAGTTGATAAGATTTTTATCAAGTATGTATTGAATTCAGTACAAGTTTTTGCTTGACTAATGGCTTCATAAATCTTTTTCTGAGCCAACTTTATTGGAAAGAATTGATAAAATCAAGCAAGTTGCTTTGAGAAACAAGAACTAATATTTCATCATTCTTCAGTTAGTAAGGCAGCTTTGTAGACACTGAGGTTTTGTTTTTTTTGAAGCAAGGATAGAGAAGTTCCTTGGAGGCACGTGCTATTATAAATATGTATGTGTATCTGTGTGTGTGCACACAGGTTTTTAAATAATGAACAGTTAACACTGCAACAAGAAGAAAAATAGTTTTCAGACTTTACTTATGACAGAGCTAAGCATGTGTAGCAGCAGATGTACATTTTGCTTCTATGCCACTTTGGTTTTGAACATACAGTTGTATTGTTTCATGATATTATCTTACATTGTTATGTTGTTTCAACATAAAATTGCTTCTTTCCCACTCCAGCAGTCTTAGTTTGTGTTACTATATAGTATCCCCCAGCATTTGGGTGACTCATTTAATAAAACAGCTGAAGTGCATTTTTTAAAGGGAGGTTCTGTCAGCAAACGTTGTACTGGGCATGGTCAAGGCATGCTCTCTTTTCTGGTAAGCTGAAAAAAGAAGCTGTATCATCAGCCAGCTTTTAGCTATAAAGAGAATGAAGCAACTGGAAGTGCAGTGAAAAAATACAACAAATTCAACTCAAAAGAAAAGAATTTAAGCAAAGTAAACAGGATGAGAAAAAAGGATTTTGCTGCCTTTATGTACTTAAGTAGTACTGTTTTATATAAAACTATTTACATGCAAGATCAAAATGCTTCTTTGAAAAAGTAAGGTACGTCTCCTTGTGCAGAGAACTGAGTGGGATGTGCTCAAACAAAAGATTAGGACAGCATGTCCAGTGTAAAACCTGTTGGATATTAGCTAGAAAAAAAAAGCAACATCTGATTCATGGTGTTAGTAGACAACTTTGACAGAAGAGAAAATACTACTTGAAGGATAATGAAATACTATATATAATTATATAGCAATAATAGCTAGCTTGTAATAGTTAATAGCTTGCATATTAACTTATTAAAGGATGAGTTTTCATTTGGGAAGGGAAGTATGCAGGTGTTTCTGTATTTTGAGTGTTAACTTGTAAAGGGAAAACTACTGCAGCTTGTAGCCATTTCCCTTTTCATGTCATTTGGTGCTCACGTCTTTAGTGAGCAACCTGGATCTACAGACTGATGACCCAGTGAAGAGACACCTTCACCACAGCCAGAGGTTTAGCTTAACATTGTGAGCAGAAACAGGTTTTTCCACTTGCTTCTCAAAATTGTTGCCACATTTCATCTGTGCTAATGCCAGATTAACTCATTAGACAAACAGTGTGAAGAAAATGCATTAAGTATTGATTCATTGACTTTGTCCTTTCTTAAGGTATGATAGCTTACAGTGTCTGTGTGGCAACTCCTCCTCCTGGAAAAACTGGGAGGATCTAACACTGGTGTTTCCAAACAGAAAATACGGCAGGGGAATAATCTGTTTCTGCCTAATTTCAAACATTTAATGTAATTTTTTTTAAGATTCTGTGCGTAAAATCAGTTTATATATTTGCAAATAATTTTTAAAGAAAAGGAAAAGCCCACGTATCTATAAACATTCCCTGTTTAAACTGTGATATATGGGCAGGTATATCACTGTTTCAGAGAAGTGAAAACAGATTCAAGGTGCTACATTGCTGGCTCAGCCTGCTGAAGGAGTACTTTACATAGCTCAGATCTTATTCTAGTACTGAGGTTAGAATATTCTTAGAAAGATGAAAATCACTAGATCTATTTTATCTATTTCCTGTTTGTTTTTTTTTTATTCAGCACTGCCTATGAAGATTGTTCATTTCTCTGAATTACGGCATAAAAATAGGAAGTCACAGTACATGACCATAGAGAACATTGCTGTCATCCTGCACGTCTGCACTGTGTCTCACACAGGTTTGATTACTTCCATATCAGATATAGCAGGCATATGTAATATTTTTTTAATAGGTAGGCTTATTTGTGCATTATGTCAGTATGGATTTATGTTTTCATTGCCCACCATAGTACACATGGCTTTGACAAGTGCAAATGTGCGATATGACATTTACAATGTTGCCCTATTCTTGCTTCATAATCACTCACTGAGCTTCTACATATGCACTCTGGTATCACTATATGGTTTTGCATATCTCAATTTTAGAAAATTTGGCATAGGGTGTTACTTCTTTGCAAAGCACAAATATCTTTTAGGAAGGTGATGGAGATGTCAGTACCAAAATTATGTTATTTTCTGGGCAATAGGTGTTAATGAAAAGTAAATTTTTGGGTTTGTACTAGTAACACCTGGCAGCCATATAAAACAGGTGTGCTAATGCTATGTTTAGCAGCTTGTGTTAATGTTGCTAGAATAAACTTTAGGAGCAGCATTTTATAGTTACCTTTCAAAGCGTATAGCTCTTTATAATTCAAATGTTCGATCTTATTCCACTGAAGTTGATAGGAATTTGTGATTAACTTTAGTAGGATCAAGATCAAGATTGCTGGCAGACAGCCTGCTGCTTTCCTTTTTCAATTGTATTTTTCTGTTCATGCAAATACATTGGTGTCTCTGTTTTCTGCTGACTGTCTCATTCTTTTGGCTCTTGGTTTGTTTTTTAAAATACTTCATAGTCGGAGAAGTTTTTATTTTTCCTTTTCCCTGAAAGCTTACGATATTGCCCTTGTTTATAAACTACAGTATTTGTCAGTTCTAGAGCACTACTTTTATGATTAGTTCTCTTTATGTATTATAAGTAGAAATGTTGGTTTGTCCCTATTAGAAAGATGAGATTGATTTCTGATACCAGCAGATTACAGTTGTGCTACCTTTTCATCTAGGTGGGCTACCTGTCTTTGACTAAAATCACTTACTTTCCAGATGACAGTTAGCTCTATAACATTAGCTCTCTCCATCCGTCTTTAAGAAAGTAACTATTTAGCTGGGCAGATCCATAACTGCTTGTATTTCTATTAAACTGTATAGAAGTAGGAAGAATAGTAATAATAACATTCCCCATGGCAGGGCAGGAACATGTCTGCTGTGCTTTGTGTACCACTTATGGCAATAAGCAAATTGACACTGCTTCTCTTCTGCAGCACCAGGATTGACTGTTGCCTTGGTGGCTCTAGTACAGAGGAAACCACATTCCTGGGTCAGACACATGGATGCACTCAAAATACTTGGGAAGGGATGGGCATCCCGGAATGGGTTTCTCAGAAGTCCAGAACTCTTGAAGGTAGCTGGTAGCAGGCTGAGAGTGGAATGAACTCTTAATAGTAAAGTGCTTAGTGGAACAAAAACTGGAATCTCAATTTTCCTCTCATCCTGCCTTTTCTCACTCTTCTCTCTAGCTGCTGAATTTGATTATCATGCTGGGGTTTTTTTCTGGCAGCTGATTAATGTTAGAATTTGCAATGGGCCTGGTTTCTGTCTTCTAATACAGGTCAGAGTAGAATGTGCTCAGTGACTCAGTTGTGACTGTCACACTCTAAAAGTTGATGCAAATCTTAGTCACCTGCTTTTCTTAAGGCAATTTTGATGACTATAGTCTTGGACTAATAGATACCTAAATACAATAACTCTGTATTCACTAGATAATTATTTTTTATTCTAGTAAATGTATTTCCAATTTACTTGTTACATGACAGTTGGGTTCCTCAAAATACTGTGGGAAATCCTGTGTTAGGCATAGTAGTTTGCAAAGTCAGCTGCAATGATAGAGATATTTTTTACTTATCCATTTTGGACTCCTCTACTTTTAATTCTTCCTGGTATGTGTGAAATTTTTAGCCCGTTTTATGAAAAAAGTTACAGTAAAAACACCCTATGCAAAACCTGAGATGAAACTGCCTGATGTAATCTTTCCCGAGCAGCCTATTACATCAAATAGATATGAAGAACATATTGTGATATCATCCAGTATTTCCCATTATATATGACAGCATGTAATTACAAAGGTTGGTATTTGCAAGGAAACCCAAATTGCCCATGAGCATATATTTCACAGAGTCAGCAGACCCAATGGCACTTTGATTAGGGCTTTTGATAGATAAGTTCTGTTGATTCTACTGCAGAGGTAGTTAAGGATGATATATAGCTCCAGTTGCCCATCCTAAATTTGGTGGTGATCAGTGCTCCCTCACATGAGGTTTGGCAGACCAACACAGTTACTTTTATCTCAGTTGTTTCATTGAGCGCGGGCATTTTAAATATCAGGTTTCCTGAGTTGTAAGGGAAAGAGTCTTAAAAATTTAAGTGTGTCCCCTTCAGCCTAAACCAGGAGTCTGTGTCTCCACAACTGTTCATGTTACTAGAAATTGTGGGTCAGGAGCTTTAAAGAGATTAGTTATGTCTTTAAAATGGATCAAAGGCTGGGTGTCATTGTTGAGAGTGTTGGCTTTAGTACTTGCCTTAGGCAAAGAATGAGTCAACACCAGAACAATGGTGAGCACCTGAGTTTCTGGCTTCTCTTCATCTCATTACATCTCACCTGTTGGTCTTACCTGAAATGAGCATGCTCATTTTATAGCCACATAATGATTTTCTAAAACACTGTTTACATACTTTACCTAACTAGAGTGGTCTATAATAATAATAATAAATTACTTTTATTACTATAATTTTGTATATATGAAAATAGTTTGGTTGGAAAAATATCCATCTATTGGGGTCCAAATTTTTAGCATTATCAGAAGGCTATTATTTTTAAAAAGGAATACTTCAAATATACATAACCTTTTAAAAATGGTTCTAAAAATGCTGAGTATATATATTTCTTATACTCAAATACTTTATAAATATTTTGAATTTTATTAGTTTTGTTTCATATGCATTGCCTATACTTCATACATGCTTATGGCCTTTAACTTACAATTTACTAGACTGTCCCATTCATACTCTTCAAGAATTTCAGCAAGGTGGATTTTTGTTTTTCCTGCACCTCTTTTTGGCTGTGGTGCTCTCTGTCTACTGAATTTATTACCCAGGCTGCTCATCCAGAATCTTTCGAAGTGGATTTTGAGGTTCAGTTATCTCCTATTGATTTTCTAAATACACATAGCTGACAGATACTGAATTGTTTGCCTCACTTTTACTTTTTTTCCTGTTTTCTTTCATCTGAAAAGTACAATGGCTTCCTCACAACTGTGTCTCAGTCTGCTTTGAAAGGGAACCATCACCTTGCAAATATTCTGAGTCCTACCTACAGAGTTTATAAACTATTTTGTTAAGAAACAGTGCTCCAATAAAATCTGTAGCATAGCCTAGGCCACCCAAGGTTCTATTTCAAATCAGGTATTAAAGGACCAGCAAAGATTCAGGGAAGAGTAACAAGCATGATCAAAGGTATGGAAAAGCTTTCATAAAAGGAATCAATAGGTAAGCTGGCACTCTTTAGGCTGATGTCTGATTGCTCTTGGAGAGCTATTATATGGAAATGGTAATTAGGAATAAATTGTTTACATCTTTTCCAATACAAAAACTAAGGGGGTAATTGAATGAGATAAATGGATGACAGGTTCAGAGAGGAGATGGTTTACACAACATGTGTTATCTGTGCAACTACATGCCATACTTATCATGTTATAGGTAGTCTGTTACAGAAACACTGTTATCTATTTCTATCCAACCTGCTGCTCAAGTTAAGCCATTTCCACTTCCCATTCATTGTATTAAAGCCCATGTGGTGATCTAGCTGTGTTTGTATGTTGACAGATACTTCAACATGCCTTGGTAAGGATAAAATAACAAGCATCAGTGTTCAGAGAATGGCATGTCTGCATGCCAACCTACTTTTGGTAAAAAGAGGTCAAAATCAGTTGATCTTGTCCATGCAAGACAGAAGAAATTAAGTGACAGTAGGGTGATGGTTGTCTGCCAGATGAAAGAACTGAGGGCCTGCATAAGATATATTACCTTACTATTGTTATCCATACATAAAATGAGCTGTGCTACTAATGGATACAGACTCAACTGATGGCTCTAGTTTGGGACTTTCCAACAGCATTATTGATCTGCCCTTGTGGCCTGGCCTGGCCTTAGACTTCTGGGCAAGTCTATTAACTTGGCAATTTGATTTACAGAAGTTATTCAGTTGGTACTCAGAAATACTCAGTCTTGGCATCTACATCAAGAGTAGGAAACTTGAAAACCTAGTATTTGTTAGTTATTATCATTTCCTAGGAATAAATCCTGTTGAAATTAACAAACCTAGGCCCAGCATTTACACGATACTCTGTAATTAAAACCATCCAAAGTACTGGAACTTTGGCATCTTTAAAAGCAATAGTGAATATATAACTCCTTCACTCATCAGCTCTGTAAGTCCCTGCAAGCCAACAGCTTGTGTAGAAGTATAGAAATTACCTTACCAGTTCCAGCAAATCAGTCTGTGTCTGGATTTTTTTGTGTTTGTGTGCTTGTTGTAAAGTCATAACCTAGGCAAAGCTAATCAGACTTGTGGATCTGACAGTAGTGCTGATGCTGAATCTCATGCACTCAGTATGGCAGCAACAATAGCTCCTGCTGTCCCATCTGGGAATGATCAGATGTTAGTAATTTTTTAAATGAAAGTAACAGGTATTTGCGGAGCATAATCCATTTAGGCTCCTTCTGCTGAAGATGTGATTAAGAAAAAACAGTTTCAGGGAATTGTAATTCTTGAACCTTTGACATATAAAACAATAGATGGATAAGTGAATATGTTTTTATCTCCAGCTATTTCCTCATCCCTAACAAAAGAAAGAGTATCTTTGCACATCTTGTATGCCTCTTCTATTTTTTTTTTGTTATAAGAATGCTTTCATTTTCCTAGCAGTTGCATAAGGGTGAATAAAGGGTGTCAGCAATGCTTGATATCGAATACGTAACATTATGTGTATTTATTGCTGTAGTAAATCCAAGCAAAAGCAATGTTTCACTGTCAAGTACCAGATCATGTAGTCAGGGAAACTGGCACTGACACTGTAATTACAGTTTGTCCCTCTCCCCCCTCCCCTGAAAAAGAGGTTTGTTGCTGGTGGACATAAGTACTTTTGACAGAATTACTTGCATGACCAGCTAAAGCCCTTGTACAGAAATTCGCCTTGTAGCAGGTATACTTTTGATTTGACTGCACATTTCTTGAATGTTATGTCCTTTTCTTTGGCATACCTAAGCTAATTTTAGACAGTCTTTGACCGGCAAAGACTTTCATGTTCCAGAAGGTGAATTATGTTACTAATGTAGTGCTGGAGTTCGCTCAAACTTTTTATATATTATCCAGAGACTGTGGAGTGTCACAGGCTGAACTGGCCAGATTGTCTCAAGAGCCTGACTTTGCTGTCAGATGCTGTATCACCATCATTACTTCTTTTAGCTGGATTTTTATATTCACACCATTTAAGTATTCCATCTTATCAGTTTCTGGCTGAATTGAGCTATTTTCAACCAGATTTGATGGAGGGAAAGAAGACAGAGGTCAAGAACTCAGAGTGCTCAATGTTCATCAAATTATGTGTGAATTAGATCCATATTAGACAACAAAGTCTAGAAGAGACTGTCTGAATAAAGCCCCAGCCTCAGCAATACTTTTTTCACTGATGTCTGTCAACCTGAAATACGAATATAACATGGATTCTAAAATACTATTCCTGCAAATAAATTTTGGAGGGAATCGACTCAAAATTAGGCAAAGTACTCCATTACTGAAACATAAAAACCACTGGCATTACTACACTAAGATCTGATTCAGTGTTGATGATTGTCTTTAGGAGTTTGTCAATAAATTCAGCAAAGACATGATCAGAGTAGGAACGTCAATATTAGTTATGTGAGACTTGGACATCCTAAACAGGTGTTCCCACACCTGTTATTGGTAATACATCCACATGCTACAAATCTCTTAGCATTTACAGTACAACTTAGGTTTGGCACACAACTGTAATCTGACGAAGTACGTTTGCATAAAAATTAAAAATGAAAGCTGTATTTAATCCTTTGAGTTTTACTGTTCCTTGAGAGCAGAACATCATGTGGAAAGGGGGCTATTACAGGTATCTGTGTAGGAATGTCAACAAATTCTAATCAGTACAGTATGATAACATCATTTATTTTAATTTTTGTGACTTGGTCTCATTTCAGATGAAGTGGCAATCTGTCCTGCCCCAGCAGTGTCTTTTGCTGATGACATGTCTCGTAATGGCCTTGGAAGCTGTACCTATAGACATAGATAAGACAAAAGTCAAAGGAGAAGGCCACGTAGAAGGAGAGAAGGTAGAAAATCCAGTAAGTGTAAAGAAATTAATCTCCCAAGTGTTTTTCCTAATTGTCAGTAATCTGGGGGTAGGAAACTCCCTTTCTGAGATTTACATGTTCTTTACTGGAATCACTTGCAGGAAGGCAACTAATGTTAGCCAGGACTGTCACAGGGTCTGCCATCTACAACGGGGAGGTTCTGCTTAAATTTGTTCTCCCATTTTTTTTCAGTGAGCTGCTAAAGGTGAGGTGGCGAGTGGAAGGGATTCCCCAGCTTACACTAGGAAGAACTTACTGTTCCACAGAGACTTGTTTCAAAGGACTGGGTGGTGGCCTAGGAAATTCTGCTTGCTGATTCCAATTCCGTGTTTCAAATAGAACAGTAATGAATGAATTGCGCTGATTTAAAAAAGCGACACTATATTAACAGGACAGATGCTTGTGTATTACATGGGTTCCTAAACAATTTTCTCCTCTTGTTAGTTGCTGAAACGAATGATAAGTTGCTATAGGGCAGTGATGCAAATAGGAAAAAACAAAGATATGTAAGACAGCATAATGCCTGTGTTGCTGAGATTAGAGTGTCAGTTCAATAATTGTATTAAAACAGAGCTAAATGTTTGGCAGTATATTCTTTTTTCAATTTCACTTTTTGGGTTTTTTTGAAGGATACAGGACTTTATTATGATGAATATCTCAGGCAAGTGATAGATGTCTTGGAAACTGATAAACATTTCAGGGAGAAACTCCAGACTGCTGACATAGAGGAAATAAAGGTAGGTTCAAAAAAAGAGTTAAATCAAGGTTAATTAAATGCATCATCTTGAGCCACGTATGTTGTATTCTTTCTTCCTTTTTTTTCCATACTCCTCTCAATTTTTGTGAGCTTAAATGTAATTTTTATTTAATTAAGTATTATACTAGATCTTTGTCTGTAGTCAAGGGACAGCAGAACTTCTGTTCATTAAAGAATATTCCATAGCATAAGAAACCCCAGCAACAACATACACTGGAATGCATAGTTTCTGCCTGCTGCCTATCTCCTGAAAAGCTAGTTTCAGACTTTATGCAAATAGGTGAACCTTCATGTGCATCAAAACAGCTGCAGTTGTAGCTTTCATGTGTAGTTGCCTGCTGAATAATTTGGAACACTGTTGTGAACACAGAGGTATATTTGCTTTCTGAGACTAAGATAGTAATTCACAAATGTATATGATGACATGGAAAAGAATTACAAGACAGATTTTAATATCTGGGTATATTGAGGAGTTGTGCTAGAAGTAAAGTCAGTTTATATAGGAATAAACCAGACCTCTGGATTTCTCTGCTGCTGTCCTGTCTTTTGTGCCAATTCACATAGCACTCTGTCCAAAACCTCCCCACATTGTTGTCTTTTACTCTTTGGTTCCTGGCTGTAGGTGATGGCTCTCCTGCATTCCCTCTTTACAAGCTAGAAATTCAGCAAGGGATGGGTAGGAAACTGTCTAAAGTGACAGACTTAAAGAGAAGATCCTGCCTTTTGTGTTTCCTTTAATCCCTCGTGTTGGCATTGGCAGCTTTTAGCTTCTTCTGTGCTCCATCTAGTGTAACCCTTGAATATTGCTGTTCATATCAAGGTTCTTGAATACACATTGGTGGCTGTTGCCGTGCTTGTACTTTCCCTGACGTCTTACAGCCCTCATCGAGGGGATGAAGGACACAGCACTTTGTGTGTTTCTCACAGTTCTTGTGAACTAAGTTGAGAACATATGATCAAGAAACTTGTCACAAACATTATTAGGCATTGCTCCTTCAAGGTTATGGTTTTGCTCTTTGGAGGAGCAAGATAGAAATTCTCTTTTCAGAAAGCTTATAGGATTCCTTTCTGTTTGTATAACCATAGGCATAAAAATTTTGAATCTGCTCTTTGGAAAAATACTGAGATTCTTACAGTGAGTGCTACAGTATTACCAAAGACTGCCACTAGTCTGCTGTCTTGCAGCTCATGTCTAATCCTAAAAACGACTTTCTTCTACTTTTTATACATAACTTTTGTTTTTCAACAGAGCGGAAAGCTAAGCAGAGAGCTTGATTTAGTAAGCCACCATGTGAGAACACGACTGGATGAACTAAAAAGACAAGAGGTGGCAAGATTAAGAATGTTAATTAAAGCTAAAATGGATTCTGTTCAAGGTAAGAATACAAAATTTACTGAAGTGAGTTGTGGGACAATTGTGTTGGAGAAATGCCAAAGTCCATTAGTTGTGCTTTGTTTGTTGTCAACAATAATAACTAAGCTGAAAGTGAGTGTCCTTTCTGAGCTGGCCTAGGGCCAGTAAAGACCTGTCTTTATAGGAAACTGGGGATAAGAGAAGAGCCATCTGTGTTTTATAAATACCTAAACTTCTTTCTGTCAGTGGATTTTTCACTGACAGAAACAAGTTCAGTTATTTATAAATAAATACATTAGATACTTGTAAATAAATGTGTTAGATGCTTCTAATTGTTTTTCAACTTCTATTTTGTAATGCATCAATTCACGATTACTCACTGAGAGCAGTAACATAGTAGGACTGTGTTTAAGAACACGACACAGTGTTTCATGACTTTGCAGGGTAGAAAATTTATTGTTGGACAGTCAGTTAACATGAAAGTTTTCCTCTTTGTCGTCTTTTAGCCCCCTTTCCACTGGTTAGAGTTATTGTACAGATTTAAAGCAAACATTAAACATTTATATTTAGAGGATTGTTTTTCTTATTTTGGAGTCAGTTTTAAGCTCCTGAATAAGGAAAAATGTTTGGAGTGAAAAAATTCTCCATAGCATTTGCTCATTTGCTTAATTTCTAGTGAAATTTTACAAACTCAGGCAGTTTCTTTTAGTGAATAAAATATACAAGTTTCTAATTACTCTAGTTGCTGCATGTTTGTGTGGGAAAAGGTGCTATCCCTTTTTATTTCTTATTACTGAAGAACTTTTAAAGTATTCATTTAGAACTAATTCTGTAAATTTCTTATTAGTGGTTTCTTTTTAAAGAGATTTAGTTGCTCATAAACGAAGATCCTAATGATGGACTCCATGATCTTGTTTCTGAAATGGTGTTTTCACAAAGAAACTCTTATAAAAAAGTCTCAATTTGCCTATGCAGATTATTTTATTATTAAAAATCTTTGCAAGTCATGGGGAAGGATCCCATGGAATTGAATACATAATGTATCAAATTAAAATACTCCAAGAATGAAGATCTGTCTTGCAGGCTAAGCCAAATTTAGAGGTGGCAAATAGACTGAAGAAGTGTGCAAGTGCAAATAAGTGTTTATGAGGATGTTGCTCCTGTTGCAGACAAGCAGTCCAGTGACGTCCTGGTGACATTCACAGTGAGCCAGCTGACAGCACTTAATGGTTGTGTACATAGTAATTTTGTGTATTTTGAAGTTTGATGGACTGATTACTTCTAGCCCTCTCTACTGTCATAAATCAATAGTAACTAACAGAATGTGCTTTAGAAATTAATTCCCCCCAGCAGCTCAGATCTGTTACCAAATAAGTGTGAGATCTTAAATTTGGGAACAGATTATTACAGTTCATAATATTCAGGTGACTACTAAGATGTGAAAACATTTTGTAAAGTTTATAGTCAGCTTTGCCCATGAGTACTTCACATCATACACAACAAGTATGGCCAGATTACCTACAAAGTACAGCTGCATCCACATACCTAGACAACATCTTAGAATATGTACAAAAAGCATTCTGTAATAACAGCAGGCAGAACAGTTTGAGTTCCTTTTATTTGTTCTGGTAATCTTTGCCCTAGAATACCACTTAATAGCTTAGTCTTCTATCTGATCTAAAAAAAGAAAAAACAAGCATACAAATTCCCATGTTTTCTTCCCTCTCAGATGGATCAGGTTTATAAAAAGAAATCCCAAACAAATCTGAGATTATATTCTGCATATACTCAGTTCTTCATCCAGATGTGTTTTTAAATATTTTCACCAAGATCCTATTAGACTGATCAGTACAGGACAGAAGAATGCTAGGGGTTGGATCTCAGATAATACAATAATGTGTCAAGTAAATATTGTCAAATCAAATGAACCTTTCCCCTAAGTATAAGAAATGGAGGGAAATCGGTTTGGGGGCTGGGTTTTTTGTTGTTTATTTGTTTTTCTTCAGTCTATTATTACACTTTTAAAAATGTTTCAAAACCAGGCAAAGGCACATATATTTTAACAGAAATCATGATCTCACCAAGGAGGAATGATGGCTGAAATCTGCCCTGGCCAGTGTTTGCTGTTTTGTGATAATACAAACACAGCATTCCATGTAAAACAGACAGTTTTGAAATTGTGTTTTTTTTCAATTTTTTTTTTTTAACAAATAAAATATTCTTTGCGAAGCCATCTACTAAAAGCTTGTCACAATTGTTGTACTTAACATATCAAAGTGTGTGCTTCTTAAGAGAGCATTACTATCTAGCATTAGCATTCAGAAGCCATGGTAACAGGTAGAAAAGCCTGTGGTAGAAATGCGTTCAGTTGTTGGTGCTTTGTGCATTGATGCTGTTGGGTATCGCCCCTGTTACAAGGAAGAGAAAACTGCTTTCAGCTTTTAGACAGAAGACCCAGCTTTCCACTGTCTTGCACTTCTCTTTTTCCACAGATGAAATCTGAATATCTGCTTCTCTGATTTGTTATACTTTTATACCATATTGTACATAAAACTTTGGCCAGATCTAAGTCATTTGTAAAATGTACAGGGCAGTAGAAGAGTTGGATTTTTCCCATTTCAGGAAATGGGATACATTTGATACATCAGCTTTGATACATCACAACTTCAACTATCTCATTTATATAAAAGAGAATAAAATATTTTTCCTAATTTATGTAGCTCAAATTGATTGTACTTTTCCTTGCTGAACCACAAGCCTTAATTTGTGCATGTGAAATTACTGTGCACAATACAACACTGACACATTAGAGGGACTGCAGTGCAAATTGCCATTAAGTTTGCCAACCTCCTTCAGGAAAAACAACTTTAGAAATTTTGTTGTAGTTTCCTCCAACAGTGAAAAAATTATCCAGGCCTCAGGGAGCCTCAGGTACTTACAAGGCACAAGCTCCCATATGAAAGACTTTAACTTCTTGATCTTGCTGGATTTCAAACTTATTTTCATGTTTTGCATGTGTACCTTATTCTTTCAGACACTGGCATAGACCATCAGGCTCTCCTTAAGCAGTTTGAGCACCTGAACCATCAGAATCCTGACACCTTCGAACCTAAAGACTTAGATATGCTGATCAAAGCAGTGAGTGCCAGATATGAACTACTGTGGGGGATTTGGGGTATTATTTATTATGCTTTTTTCCTCTGGTAAAGGCAAGTCCTTTCCTATATACCACTTTTTATAAATGACATGCCGTTTTCATTTTCAGAGAAAAGTCAGCTGTCTCCATCTGGAAAACTGTTGTCAGTGTGCATTATGCTGAAGAGCCCATAAATGCTGGGATGTCATCTTATCAGGACTTGCATTCATATGCCAGTACAAGCAACTTTGGGAATATTATACACCTTTCTGGAAGTCTTTAAATTAAATATGGTTTAGATAGGGGTATATTTTTTCCAAGTGTATTTTCTGATTTCTATTTCTAGATGATACAGGAGTCTCACAGAATTACATAAGTAATCAACCCTAACCTAGCCATATGAATTTTGGGTTCTATTATATATATGTCAAGCTGCAAAATCACAGCAGAGTAGAATTTAAGATACCAGTATTGGAAATTGCTTACACTGGGCATGGCATTCAGTGTCTGTTTAGCAGATTCAGTATCAGACACAGGTGTGGGGTTTTTTTCAGTGCCTGTTTTTTTAAGGGATGTAGTTAAGTACTGCATGGCTTTTTTTCAACTGCTAGAGAAAAATACACTTCCCAAAGGGAAAAATTACTTTCATCTCAGCTATGCTCTAGAGAACACTGCATGCCCACCATTAGAATTTGACAGATTTTATATTTTCAAAATAAATTGAAAGGTGATCTATATTTCTAGCTTCCTGTAATTTTTGTGTAATTTTTTTACTCTTGGAAAATTTTATCTCCATTTTCTGTAAAATTATTTTTTATAGAGAAATATTTTTTCTTGCCATTTCTGAGCACCACTTCTGGGAAAATTCTGGTTGGCTAGGAGATGCATATCCTCAACAGGGCAGTTCTTTCTTTTATTATAAATGTTATTGTTTTGTCTCTTCATTTCTCAGTCAAGAGAGAATGTACAGAGTGTAATGGGCATTTTAAGGGGTCTTTGGTTTGGAATTGTTTTTTTAAAAGGTACAGGGAATCTGAAAACTAAGATGTAAATCATGGAGAGAAAATATGAGGTGTAAACGTATATTTTGAAAAGCACTACCAAAAGATCATTTGGCCTGTGTGAAAATGACATATGTTTATACAATATTTGTTAGAAATTCTCCCCTCACTCTCACCCTTTCTCTCTATATAATTGTTTTATTTTTTATTTAATCCTCATTAAGGTACTGCAAACTAACCCCCACTATTAATGAATGCACTTTTTTCATTAAACTGTGGGATAAACTACAAATGTTCTCATTCTGAAGTAATCAAGGAGTTAATGGTACTATTAGTGTAGGACTTATTTAACTTAATTTATTACTAACTGATGAGAAAGGACACCTTGCTGCCTTTGTACAATACTGTGCAATTGCAAGAATTGTCTAGCAGTTGAACCCTTGCAAATCAATTTCTGTGAAAATAACAGAGCAGGGATGTTTCTGCATCACTGTCATGTGAAAGCACCCCTCCCAGCTAGACTACCCTATATTTAAAAGGAGAATGGCAGAATGGCCAGCCTTGCCCATGGAGCTGAACAATATAGTGTTTAATGTCAGAGGTGTTACATAATCATGTGGCATAATCATATGTCTGCATATATCTGTATTTTTAGGCTACAAGTGACCTGGAAAACTATGATAAGACCCGCCATGAGGAGTTTAAGAAATATGAGATGATGAAAGAACACGAGAGGAGAGAGTATTTAAAAACATTGGATGAAGAAAAGAGGAAGCGAGAAGAATCCAAATTTGAGGAGATGAAGAAAAAACACGGAGATCACCCTAAAGTTCACCATCCTGTAAGGCCATAGCCTGTTTTTATGTGACTGAGTGGAAGCCTTCCTTTCCAGAGAGAAAAAGCTAACACAGAGAAGGGTGTATCTTGTTTGTTTTCAGCATCTGCCTCTTCTCACTGACTTGGGAGCAGAGCATGGGCACAGTGCTGAGAGCATTACAAACCCCACTATACAAACCCCCATTTTTTCTCTACAGGTGTGCTATTTTCTGGCAGAATTCTTATTTACAAAGATGCTGAAACTCATGAGGAATAAGCCAGAACAGTATTAAAAACTGTAGGGATGCCTTCATGGTGTGCCTGGCCTGCAAGGAGCTGCATCACAGGACAGTTTGCTCTATAAAAGGCAAATTAATATAACTTCCTTCAGCTGTTATTTTTAGATGAGTCTGTGTAGCCATGACTGATTATTACAGGTGCTCCTTTCCACAGAATATGCATTTCTTTGACACTCTCTCTTTCCCTGGGCCTTTTTGTCTAATGAATATGTTAGACCTGACCAAAAGGGAATTAAAGAAAATTCCATTGATTCCATTTGCCATGTGACTAATCAGCAAACAAAGCCTTTCAGAGAAACTGTAATGCAAAGGTAATGCAGAAAAATTACACTAAATTGTCTTTTGAATAGTTTTTCTTTAACCAATCTATAGGGAAGCAAAGATCAACTGAAAGAGGTGTGGGAAGAAGCAGATGGACTAGATCCTAATGAATTTGACCCCAAAACATTTTTCAAATTGCACGGTAAGAGGTTTAGTTTTAATTTAATGAACAAGTGAAGTTACTTTCTTTTACATTCTGCTGAGGACAAGTTTGTCATATGCTAGGATGAAGTCTTATACCTCAAGTAATTTGGATGAGTCTGAATAGTATAGAGGAGAAAATATTTGTTCTGTTCTTGTTTGTAAGTTTCCTGTAAAGTTTTAAATGGAGCTTAAAATTTGAAAACAGAGTTTTGTTTAACTACTCCTAAAATCCTACAGCCAAATACCAGGAGTGATTACTCAGGGAAGTACGGGTACTTGGAGGGCTGTCCCTATCTATAACTTTGCTTGCACACTACATACTAGGAATAAATCCTCAGAGGTGTGTCTGTGGTGGGGGAAAACCTGCTTTCTCATCATCTCTGCAGATAAATACCAGACACTTCTAATCTTTGGAATGGCCATAGACGTGCCAAGCCTCATCAGAAGAGGTTTATCAAGATTCCCTTGATACAACAAAAACCAAAATGCCCCCTAATCCTGCTGCTATGTTTCTGAGCAATGCGCAGCTAGAAACAATAAGTAGTAGCCTTAGCAAGACATGAGGATGCATCTCAGTGGATATTTTCCTTTAAATGTGATTATATCATCCTGTAACCTTAAATTCTGATATTGTTAAATGCTTCATCATAAAGTACCCCTAAGTAGATCCTGCCTGGCACTAGGTTGCAAAGGGTTGAACAATACATTTGGACTAATCCCAAAGATGATGATTTAGAGGAAGAAAAGTGTTGTAGCTTGAGTCTGAACTTTTATCTTGGTTTATAAAATTTATAAATATGTATTATAGTTATTAAATCTTATTTCTTCTTTCTAGAAAGAGATTTTGAAAGAATTTTCTGAAAATTTTTGTTAGCTTGTTTCTGCAAATCCTACCAAAACACAAGTAGCTGAAACAACCTTTTGCCTTAGAGCTTGATATTTAAAAAAACTTAGAAGCAGTTAAACAAATATATTGCATAATACCATCCATTTGAAATAGGCATTCTCTTTCAATTTCCGAGGTAGTATAACAATATTCAGAGTACAATGTAGAATAAGAGATGGATCGTTAGTTATCAAGTATTCTCCTCTCAGCATTTGCTGTCATGAAAAGTCATTTTACAGTTATCTCAAGTGTTGCATATTTATATAGATTTTCACATAATTCTTTAGTTTTTTTGGAGAGTCATACTGCCAATTAACAAAGTTTTTCTGCAAAATGTTGTTGCTCCTGAGTCTAATTACAAATTTAGTTGTTAAATTGCAACAACTTGTTCTCAGTAATATTTTTTGGCAGTTGCACTTTGCACAATCCTGTGGTGACCTATTTCACTTTGCTAATCTAAGAAGTAGGGATATTGCTCCAGACTTGTCCAACCAACCAAAAATGGCAGTACACTTCAGCCAGTACCTGATAAAAATTTAAAGAGAAAATCAACCTATGTAACCAGTTGCTTGTTGAATGAAGTTTTTAATCCACATGGGATGTGTGTGCTGATCCTTATTTAACTCAGGAAGGTCTACTACATGTATGACTTTCTGCACCTACTCAACTTGCACTTTTAACACTTCTTTTTGTAGATGTCAATAATGATGGTTTCCTGGATGAGCAAGAATTAGAAGCCCTATTTACTAAAGAGGTAAAAAAAACATTCAGAAGCTTAACTTCTTTCAGAAAATGATTACAGGGATGTCTGTATTTTTTCCAAGTATAATTGGTGACTTTGGACTACAAAATAGTGTATTTATGCTGAGTTTTGTGCATCCTTAATAGTTCTACAAAAATGCAAAACCTATCAGCAGGCAAAATGAAGTCGTTGAAGAATAGGAGTCAGACATCAGAGATCTAGTGCCCATGCATTTCTCTGTTACAGGCTTGTTTGAGATTATATAACTAGTCTGCAGGATAGGTGTTACCTGTATAGATTGCAGTGCAGAGAGCTGCATTTCTGCTCTGCCTAGATGCAGCCTGGTAGAGGTTTTGAGGTTCTGAAGATGTGTAGCTGTGCTTGTTCAGTGTTTATGAACAAGTCTTATGGGAAAAAGGGTCACACTTGTGTGACTTGGCTCAGGGACAGCACACTACAGAAATTTCATGTTTTGTGTCTGGCTACTTTGCAGCACATGTACATCTGGTACAGTAGACAGGCTCTTAGTTTCTTTAAGCCTTGGTTTGTTGTTGTGAAAAGCAAATATTAGCATGTCTTTGCCACCCAGAGGGGTAGTGCTAGCAATTCCAAAGATAGGAATTGCAGAATCAATAAGTAAATGAAGGGCATTTGTCTTAATTTTTTAAGTAGGTTATATTTAGGTATTGCGGAAAAAAAAGAAAAATTTCCCATTCAGAGGTCCCAGTACTATGGCTGTCAACATCTTATCTAATGTTTTTTTCTGATTTAATGAGTCAGAGAGGAAATGTGCTATACAGTATATATAGAAGCTTATAAATTCAAACTAGTGTAATTTTTTTAAGAAACATGATTTGCAAATAGAGATTTCTAACAATACTTTGCCATAATCCCCCTCAATACAGGGCAGTCTTTTTTGACAGATGTCTCACTGTTGTGTAGTTTTTTTAGTTTAAAAACAAATAATCTGGGGCCTTAAAATTACCTACGGCTAAGCAAGAGAAGGTCAATGCCTGAGAAAGCCAAGTAGAAACAACTAAGCATGAACTCTCCAGAAAGGCATTGTGCAAGAGGAGAAGTGGACCATTAAATTTAGCACTCAATTTGTCTTGTGATATCCTAAATGCTCACAGGGTCAACTGCATGCTCTGGTAAAAAAGCTACTCGCTCCCATTCCAGAAACCACATGAAACCTCTGCCTGCTTTGAATCAAATGTAGGATCAGACTGTGCACACTGAGGTCAACTTTACTGTAACATCCACAGCACGGAATTGCAACAGACCACATGAATTAACTGAAAACTTCATTCTTAGGAAAGAAAGGCTCACTTGTTGCTTAAATACTGTTCTGAAAGAGGAAAGTTGCACACACACACACACACACACACGGACTCTCTCTATTGCAACAGTGGCGAACTTGGGTTTTTAGCAGTCTCACGCTATTTTTCCACATATTCTCTGTCATTGGAATGAGCAGCCCTTTCTTCAAACTAACATTTACTAATTCTGAATTTTAGCTAGAAAAAGTTTATGATCCCAAGAATGAAGAGGATGACATGGTTGAAATGGAAGAAGAAAGGCTGAGAATGAGAGAACATGTGATGAATGAGGTGGGGACTGATATTCATCAGAGCTTATTTCCTTCTGTGTTCAAGAAATACAGTTCTGCCATGAAGTGTTGTCCAAGTGCAGCAGAAAGGGATGACCTGTCACACTGCATGCTGTTTGTGCTGGGATTCACATAAAGTAACAATTCTCAGGCCATGTCCCTGTATTCTGATGTAAATGCCTGCTGACTAGGTCTTGTTTAAGTTCCAGGAAAGGAATTGTGCAGCAGCCTCTGTCTGTTGCAGATACTGAGATTCAATAGAAATTCCCTGTGAATTGTGTCAAACAGGGAAGAACTCTAAATGTTCTTTGGTACTTGGCAAATGGTTAAGATTCTGGTGTGCAGAGCAAGGCTTGTTTCATATAGCTCACCTTTGTCCCTTCAGGAGAGAGCTCAGAGCTCAAGGTATCACCTATGACAGTGAACACCTTTACCAGGTCTGATGGGTTTTCAGCTCAGAAGACAGAAGAAAGGGAAGGGGATATTTTGAACGACCGTGTTCAAATTATGATAATTTTTATCTTTTATAATTTTATAATAATAATAAAAAATAACTTTTCTGTATTCAACTATATTCCTTAAGCTTGAGGAACAGAGCAAGCCTGGTCTTCTATTAGTCATAAAGGGAAGCATTTCCTCCCTTCCCCTTAAAGGATTCTGACACAATTCAGCACCTCCCTATCCGACAGTGGATATAATTTTGTGAGTCAGAGTAGTTACCAGAAAGCTACAAAACATTTTTCTCAAAAAAGTCATACCTTCCACTGTTAGTGTTGGGGCTGTGAACACAAATGTTTCCAATAAAGCCAATGATTTTTGAAGTAAAATGTGAATATTAACTTTTAAATTCTACTTTTGTTAAGCTATATAAGCTTGTGAGAAGTTTTCAGAAGACGTTGCAGGCGATCCCTTGAAAATGGGACAGTTTAACAATTAAAATGGTTATATTTGAGGATATTTGTTTGATGAAATTAAACATTAGCTCCATCAAAACCCGCCCATTAGTTTAAGTTTAATTTTTTCCTTCAAATAGGTTGACATCAACAAGGACCGACTAGTGACTTTGGAAGAGTTCCTCAGAGCTACAGAGAAAAAAGAATTTTTGGAGCCAGACAGCTGGGAGGTAATGAGAATGTGTTCCAAGTACAACACAGAGTAGCATTACCAGCACTCCACCAGGAAACCAAATGGCATGTCTGTGACCTTTGCTTTTTTCAGTTCTGTGTTGGTATGTGTGTCGTTAAGCGCCTTAGCTAAATGTAACCTACAAATGTAGCAGCCTAATGTAATGCAGATGTGAGCTTTATGGGCCTCTCACACACGGAAAAGGTCTGGCGCCACCCTGGGGATTCTAGAAGAGCTTTTCACACATGCTTTTCAAATGGAAAATGGACATTTTGTTTATGAATCACTTTAAAGGGAAGATAAGAACTCAGCTGGAAGCAGGAGGATAGTTTTCTACTACCTCTAAGTCTATAGTAAAATTTTGCTGACAAAATAGCTGAGAAATGACTGTTTTGCTGTTTGCCGAGAGCGTACTAACCCTTTACAGTGTCATGTCTGGGTATCTTGTTCTGGGGTTTTTTTATTGAACTGTACAATTCAGATAAGAATTTCGGTGGGGAGATAATAAAAAATGTACTTCTGTTCCTGGCTAAGTATTCACATTTGTATGTATTTTCTTGTAGACACTAGATCAACAGCAGCTCTTTACTGAGGATGAGCTGAAGGAATTTGAAAATCATATTTCCCAGCAGGAAGATGAACTTAGAAAGAAGGCAGAAGAACTTCAGAAACAGAAGGAAGAACTACAGAGGCAGCATGACCAGCTTCAGGCTCAGAAACAAGAGCTTCAGCAGGTACATGTATGAGAACAGAATATTTTTTTTCCTTTTCTGTATCCTTATATGTGTAACAGCTCATGACAGTTCCCAGCTCTGGAGCATTCTTTACCTTGATTTCTTGTATGAGTCCCAGCTGAAATCTAAACTAATGGTACCACAGCAAAACATAGTCTAGTATTCAGAATTACAGCAAACAACACAAGCATCTCAACTCAGCCATATACTCATTAACCAAGACTTTACATAATGACTGCAAAATTTGTTATAAGTGTATTCATTTGTCACATCAGAGAAAGCTGACAAATTTAAGTTTTTCAACTGTTGTATTTTATTTTTCACCAGGTCGTAAAACAGATGGAACAGAAGAAACTACAGCAAGGAAATCCTCCTGCAGGACCAGCTGGAGAACTGAAATTCCAACCCCGTATGTGTCTTTCTGATAGATGCACAAGCTTTAAAATAATATTTGCAATGTAAAAGTCATTACAACTATATTTTCTGTTGGAACTATTAATCTAAAGCAATTTTAATGACCTCTGTAGAGAGGTTCACTAAACAGTCTTTAAGAGGGAAGTACATAACTCTTCTAAAGTATTTCTGAAATCTCAGTACTTTTAAATCCATAGTAAAGAAACAGCATTCTAACACAAGGCGTCAAATGGGCAGAGAAGGAGGACTGTGTTGTACCTGTCTGTCTAAAAATATTGAGCTCTAGGGTATCTAGGGTTTCTGAGCATCCAGAGAAGAACAGGGACATACAAATGACGGGGTCTGTCTTATATTCTATGGCTGCATCGCAGTCTCAGACTGCAGAACAAATCAAAGCATTTAAATATTCTCAGTGGTCAATTTACCAGCAACTGGATGCAACATGACATGACAACTTAGCCTTAGACAGTATGAAAGACCAATTGCTTCAACACCCTCAGAAGAAGGTAGTGGCATAATAAATCATTGCATTTGCTCATTGGTGGCAACAAAACAGCCAGATATATATTAGCCCTTCTTATCTGTAACAGCTTGCCCGAGTTACCTTTGTGCTTTAAAGGAGTTCTCTTGACATTCATCTCAAACACAGGCTTCAGATCTATCCAGGCAGCCTTTTGAATACTAGAAGCTCTTAACTGCCCCTGCAGGGCCACCAGTGGGATTTCAAACCTCAAGTGCTGTATTCAGTGATTACAGCTTTGTTGGTACCCTGAAATTCTACCCATTCTGTTCCATGAAGGGAAATGATGAAATTTCAGAACCACTTTAATTTTGTCTTTCATTTGCTTTGAATCAGCCTGTGGGTAATTTCATTTTACGATCCTTAGTTCTGAGACCCTAAATTCCCTTCACCAGATGATACATTCTTTTGACACTGGCAGTATTGTAGCAGATACTGTTCTTAACACATGTATTATTTTATGTAAAATCTTTCTGCAAAGTCATTTAATCAGGTGGATTATATTAGCCGGAAGTGGTCTCTACTCATTCACTGAGTTAAGGAGATCCAAGTAGACAATATTTTAAATCCATAGGCCACTGAAGTTACTAGGGATACTTTAAGGAAAAAAGAATCCCAAAAATGCAGCTGCAAGTTCATCAGACTATGAAAATTAGTATTATTCAAGCATAGGTAAAGGCAGAACATTGTAAGTATTGATACAGCGAGGAGCAACATATAGGGAGCAAGTTGTTAAGTATGTCTTTTTCAGGCTTCCCATGTTGGGATTAAAGGTCCCATAAAACCATGGTATATTTCAGAAAAAAACAATGTTGAAAGAATCAACGTTGAAAGAATTGTTTTAAAAATATTTCACAGAAAGCAGAAACAACTAGTAATCTAAGAGGAAACACTGAATAATAATGCAGTCTATTGGGTAATCTTAATCTGATTTAATTGTTATTCACATAGAAAATTCTTGATTCCATTTATAAACCAAAAAATAGAAGGTTTTTTTGATAGGAACCTTCCTTCAGAGACTTTTCACATCTGGGGCCAATTTAATTGAGAAGTTACAAATGGTTCTATTCTTGTTTTACAGCTGGGGAACACAAAGTTGGAGATGCAGCAAAACATCCGGCAGGAGGTGATCAGCCTTTACCACCAGGACATGTCCAAGAACCAGCTGTTAGAACTGATCAAGTTCACCCTTAACCACTTGTGCCTCAACTTTATAGCATCTTTATTATTTGGGGTGGGAAAAGGGTGGGAGGGGCTTGGGGTGGGGTGGGCAGGAAATCAGAATGAAACAAGAACTCTCCGCTCTCTTCCTCAGACTGTAAAATCATGGGAATGTTAAAGTATCAGTCAGGTTTGATTTATAAATTAAACTAATTTTCTCTCCAATGCATCAGTGAGAAACACAAGCGGATCATCTAGAGGCTATAATAGAGGAAGAAATTAGGGAAACCATTAATATTAAAGATTTTTATGGCCAGGGGACTGAGCTGTTGAACTCTGCTCTTACAAAGAGGGAAGAGATGTCTGCCATTCTATGTTTAGGCATGAATCAGAATCTTCTCAGAGAGGAAACAGGGAACAGGCCTGAATGTCTAGTTTTATGTAGAAACTTTCCAGAATGCTGAAAAGCAAGAGATAGGGAAACAAAGACCATATATAAAAGGCCTGCTTTTTCCAGCACTACCAAACCCTTTCTTCTTTGAGACCAAATAAAAATAAAACCTCTTAATCACAGAAAATTTGCACTTTCTAAAATTTAAACACGGCAAAGAATTATGTGGAACAGTGAATATTTTTCATGTTTACAGAAGCCTAAGAATTTCACTGTAAGCCTTCAAAAGGAATACTGTACTTGTAGTGCATTGATCTGAACCGTCCTCCTTGTTGAGACTAATTGTGTGTAGCAGTTGAAAGCTCAACTGGCTCTTGGGACAATACTTTTGTCCCCATTTCTTTCATCAGATGCCAGCTGATCTCAAAATTTTGCATGTTATTAAATAAGCTTTTTATGTTGATGGAAATATTGTGCAAAACAGAACAAGACTCATTGTCTTTTTCTGTACAGATTATCCTACCTCCTACAATAAAACCAGATTTTTCAAAGTGCACCATGTGCTTCAGAAAGCCCTTCTCAGACATGAATCTGGGACTCGTTAAGGGTCTCACTGTTAACTCTTGTGAGTTTTTCAGCAGTTGGTCTAAGTTTATGAAGTGTCCTAAACCAGGGGTGCTACTTGATTGTATTATTTTGATATTGAACCAGGACAGGTCCCTAGTATTGCAAGCCAGGATTTTACAAGGCTAAGTTTTCCTGTCAGTTTTACTATAATGCTGAAAAGTTGTGTGTCTGTCCTTGCTTTTCATTCGTTTCAAACTGAAAGTATCCTAAAGTGTAAACCCTGTTTGGATTTCTTTGCTTGGGTTTTTGTGTGTGGTTTTCTTTTTTTTTTCTGAACATGGATTGTTCTGATTGTATAATGCTGGCTTTGAATGGATACACACACACCTCAGCTAGCATCCTTTACATTTCCTTCTTGTTCTGTGGCTAACTGCTGACAGTGGCATTAAAAGAGGTATTTTGGGTTTTGAGCAAAGAAACAGAAGCACGCCTCTGTTATAGAAAGATGTTCTTTTCAGAATAAGACTTGAATATTTTAGGCAAACTCAAAAAAGACAGAAGGCAATTGCTAACATTTTGTGTTGACATTTGGGAAGTTTCTCACTCTGAAGAACTGTGATTGATGGAAGCTAGGCACATTCCTTCCATGTTCAAGGCTTCTTTCATCAGACCTGGGTATATTCTTGTGCTCCACACGATATAACAGAACTCAGTGCAGGAACAGATTAGGGTTCCTTATCTGTTCCATCTTGTTAGTTGTCAGGTCACATTTCCTTCGTTTATACCACTCAAACAGTTGGACTTCTTTTACCATTTTTTCATTCTTTATGCAAGTAGTTGACATTTTTAGTTTCCAAAACCACTGTCTCCTCTGTTTGTCACTTCCATGCAATTCTAACAACAGTTTGATTTTGTCTTTGTCAGGAGACTAAAATACCTTTCAACAGCCTCATCTGTTTGCAAAGAGGCCCAGACATAGTTATGGCTACATAAAGTTTCTCCATGCACAGCCCTGGCTTTGAGGTTGTAGCCTGATAATGAGTAACAGGGTGAGGAGGAAAACAAAGAGAGAATTATTCAAATGTCATGGAAAAGGTGAGGGGAAATTTTTATTGTGTTCTCCCTATCCCACATGAAAGTTTGCAGAGGACAAGTGATACAGACACAGATGTTTGTAGAGAATCAAGGACTGAAACCTTTGGTGTGAAGACTTTTTTACCATACAAATCATTCCTTCAGGCTGGATCTGCCTCCTAACAAATGCCATTATATGATCATGATATGCTTTGTAATGTAATGCTCAAGCTTCAGTTTCGGTGCAACCTCTTATATTTTGATTTTAAGATCCTCAGTCTGCAGTTGGAGATTGGCCCCCTTATCCCATATACTTTAAAACAGCCAGAGTTTTGTAAAGAGTTGTTGTAACTTGGGTGCTGAACTTGCGAAGTAGAAAGCTATAATCGCAGATAAATAAGGGACTGGAATATCACTGGCACAAGTGCTTTCACCTGTATTCTGCTTTTCATTTAGGAGGTGATTACAAGAACACTGTATCTAACTTTGTTATGCAGACGCCAGTATCACCACAAAGATGCAGAGATTTGGTTTTGTACTTGGCTGGGATTTCAGTAGGAGGATGAAGGGGTAAAATTTCATCAAATGTTGTACAAATTCATATCTCCAGTGCAATATATGTATTAAAAAAAAAAGCCCCACTCTGTACTTTGTATAGATTAGTTTTTAACTGGATTAAACTGAAACTCAGCACATTGACAGATGTTTAGTGTTTTATTTTTAGCGGGTGGGCAAGAGGCGGATTTACATCTATACAGCTTTGTATTCACAGAAGCATAGAATGGCCTGGGATAGAAGAGACCCTAAAGATCATCTAGTTCCAATGCCACTGCCATGGACAGGGACACCATTCACTAGACCAGGTTTCTCAGAGCTTCATCCAACCTGGCCTTGAACACTTCCAGGGATGGGGCATCCGCAGCTTCTCTGGACAACCTGTTCCAATGCCTCACCACCCTCATAGTAAAGAATTTCTTCTTAATATGTGATCTAAACCTGCCCTTTTTCAGTTTGAAGCCATTCCCCTTTGTCCTGTCACTACCTGCCCCTATAAAAAGTCTCTCTCCAT
The DNA here is from genome assembly GCF_003984885.1 of Neopelma chrysocephalum. Classification (NCBI taxonomy): domain Eukaryota; kingdom Metazoa; phylum Chordata; class Aves; order Passeriformes; family Pipridae; genus Neopelma; species Neopelma chrysocephalum. Next base: position 6,344,937 of record NW_020897693.1, read on the forward strand.
CCTTTTCATAGGCTCCCTTTAGGTATGGGAAGACCACAATGAGGTCACCCCGAAGCCTTCTCTGCTGCTTAGAGGTCCTTCCTCTTTGCTCTCCACTTCCTGCTTTCTGGAAAGATGTGAATTTATAAAGATGTAAGGGATCTTGTGTCTTCCCTGGCACCACCTGCCTTACTGCAATAGCTATTCACTATTCACCACCTGCCTCACTGCAATAGCTATTCACTTGAATGCTCAATTTTCTATAGTCATAAATATATAAACCCAGCTAATTAAAATGCTACTGCAACAGCATTACAAACTCTTAACACCACACGCTTCTTTGACTTGTTCAGATCCAAAACAGAAATCCTAGAGAAGGTGAAGCACTACTTGTGCTTAGTAACACATTTTTCTAGAGGTTGCATTCTTTGCTTAGAGATTTTGCATTCATAGCCAGGTGTTGGCCACTTCAGGATGTCAGAATGGCTGGGGCAAGGTGTCTGGTGAGATCCACAGGACATGATGCCATACCCAGCTATGTTAGACTTTTCCATCTTAAGTGTATCTTGATTAGGAAAAATATGTAGAGGGGCATTTTGCAAACACGCAAAGCTCTTAACTATGGCTTGTCCCTTGATAATTTATGCAAAAGTAGGTAGCAGATGCCAAGAGCTGTCCCTGAGGTTGGCCCCAGCAGTACTTTCTTGTTTACATCCTGAAATATCTGTTACTGAAATCAAGAGATAGTTGCACCAAGGTTGTGAAATTAGAGTCCCATCTAAAAAAAAGCACTACTGACTATAGTTTAGTTACATTTCTAAAAATGAGGGTTTTTTTATTTTTCCATGATGAGAAATAGGAAACTAGCTTGAGTCCTATTATTTATGCATCCACAGACAGCAAATATTAAAACCATGTACAGTGACTCTAATGTTACCTAATACCATAAAAGCTACACTTGCCAGATACACTTTGTATCCAATAGTAACAGTTTTTATAATTATACTATCAAATACTATGCTAAATGACAGCCCATATACTTGCTTGTGTGGTGAAGTACAATATCAGCGAGGGAAAGTAATTTTTTCAGATACCCAAGTTTCTAGACCTCGTATGTCTTTCAGTGACAAAGGCAGGGATAGAGCAGCACTACAAAACTGACCTCTCCCTTCTTTGCCCCTTTTCTATGAATTCAAGCATCTGTTGGTCTGAATGACTGTACAGTGACTGCTGCTCAATCTCTGTGCAAGCAATTTGTATCTACTCAAACGTGTATTTGCTTTGACATGCAATAGCTCACAGCTGGTTCCTCCTCAGAAACTGTCCACAGAGCCATTTCTGTGTTAAAGAAGGTGATGGTACACATAGTGTACAGAGTTTCCCCTCCAATATCTCATTTCACACCCTCTCATTATCTTATCATTGCTGTTAATAATACATTGAAGACTTCCATTTTTGTGCTTCCTATCACCAGGGACAGTGGAGAAAGTGGGACGAAGTGCAGGCAGCCCTCTAACTCCACTCTGTTCATACCAAAGCTACCCCAGTTCACAAGTCCAGGGCCCACCTAGGAGGAGTTGGATGAGTTATTCAGCCAGGGAGTAGAGTTCTCTGCAAACTTGTATGTATGGAAATTTCCAGTCACAGAAAGACACTACATACTTCAGCAGCCATGAGTGAAGTTCCTGAGCCCATGTCAATTCTACAGGCTGTGCAGACCTCGCCAGTGCATTTAATACCAGGGAGAAGTGATACAACATCTGTTAAAACACACAAGGATTTCTCAGCTAACAAGCACATACAGTTGCATACCATTTCTTCACTAGAGGGAGTCTAAGACAAGGATTACTGAGCACTTCCAAACTTAATAAAAGGAGCAGAGAGTTGCCACAATACAACAGGGCGTTGAAAACTGAATGATCCCTTAAAAGCTAAACAATATCTGCTATGTTTCAAAAGGGCTTTTATTTTTCTTTTACAAAAATGAATTTCTTACATTATAAGCTGTTTCCTTTTGAAAGAGACCCTGAAAGTGCAAATAGGCACTAAGCTAAGGATGCTCTTCCTGAACACAGACACCTCTGTACCATCCAAGGACTGTGCACCACTACTGGATAACAACAACATGAGAACATACTTGGTATTTAAAAACCCAAGGTACTGACCAGGAAAAGCTACTGTTTACATTTGTAGCTGGAAACCATAGTCCTTGAGTAGGATCCTATGTGATAGTGAAATAAAAAAGGCAATGCTGTACCATTCCTGCCAAAAAAGTACAGCTGGAGGAAACAGGATTAAACAGGTGCCAGCTCATTGTCACTCCTGATGCTCCTCAAGGAACAGCTTCTTTGGAGGCAGATGACAAGTTGGTTCATATTAGCTTCCCCCCTCCCTCATGGGAATTCTAAAGCTGAAAGTTGCATGTATTACAGCCAGCTTAGGGAAGCTGGTTCGCTCAGTCTCAAGCTCCGAGGGAAGCACGATCACCAATGAATAGCCAAGCAAAGTGATAAAGATAATTCTGTTAAATGCTGAACTGAGAAAAAGGAATAGGGAGTTGTCATCCAGGCATGCCTTACATTTTTGTGCAGAGTTTCCATACATCTCTAGTTTAATTGTGTTCAACATCATGTTGCTTACTACATGTAAAGCCACAGCTCAATTTCAACCACAAAAGTTATACTTCTTAGTCTAAATAACCTCTTTCTATGCATTTTATTTTTAACAAGGAAAGAGGAAAATTATATGCTGTAAACGTTCATAGATTTCTGTTCACTGAGGATTATAAAACTTAATAAATCAGAGACACTATTAATAGTTTAAATAACTATCTGTATTTTAAATTTCTACAGCATTTTCAGAAAGAAAAAAGCCAGTCATCTGTCCTGATGAGTAGATTTAGTTCAATCTACAGGCAATGACAGTATCACCATAATAGTCTTTATTAATTTATCTATTAATTATTTACAGGTCCCCAGTTGCATTTCAGTTGGCTCAGTCTTTGTATTAACAGCTGCTTGTCTTTCGGTTGGGCTGATTGCTTTCCTGTACATTAAGCACTATCAACCACATCAGTGGTTTCCAGTGTCTAAATTTCAATTCTGATTGTATTACAGTTTTGACATTGAAAACTGTTCTCGCAAATGATTTTATTCTAAGGCTAATAGGAGGGATCAGCGACTACAGCCAGCACTGGAATACTCCTTTTGGCGCTACTGTGATCTTTAGCCCCAGCTCCCAAAAGCAACCCTCACATGCTTTTGCTCCCATTTGCTTAAAAGCAAAGTTTTCCTTTGGTCCTTTGGCAGCTGCAGGCAGGCTGGAGATTGCTAAGCCATCTGTGCATTTACGTGGCACTGCAGACCTGGGCCCTGCCGGCTTATGCATGTTTCATCACAGCTCATCTGTCAGTCTAGACATGTCCTCAGTGTTTCAGATGTCCCTTGGGCTCCTCAGGACAAAGCCAGGGTGGCATTGAGTATGCACAGAGCATTTTTTTAAGTATAAAAAAACCCCAACCCAAACAAATGAAAAACCCTCAGAACCAAATTGCAACATAGTAGTTATGAAACAGGGGAAAAACAGGGCTGGGACTAGATGCAATGTATTCACATACTGCCACAAAGGACTGACTGAAAAGATGCAGTTTGACCCAGAAAGTGCCTAATACACATCATTCTGCTCATGCCTGATGCACATGTGTCATCAGTAAATCTTCAAAGTGGTAACTCTCAAGTGTTTGATGAGGTACTGTCTTCATTATTAAACACTAACAAACTTATGCATCTAAATAACCCATTTACAAACACATCCACACAGAAGAAACTTTGGAGGCTGTCTGGTTGTGCTGACTGTACAGTCACATGTCTGCCGTCAGTGGTGGACTAAACACTGTTTAAATAATTGCAGCTCTTCAATCCAGAGAATGTAATTGCATGTTTTAAGTAATAAGGCAATAAAATACTTTTATGCACTATCACGGTCTAGTATCTAAACCTTTGTAAAGTGAAGAATCAATTTGTGTTTATGAGCTGAAAAAGAAAAAAAGCTAACTCAAGCTTATTTCAGGCAGTCATTAGCACTGTGTAAATGCAGCTCATAGCTGTTCTCCTTGGTGCACAGCTCCTTAACGCTGCCCCAAAACTGGCTGCAGTCTGTCCAGCACGTGGGGGTAAGTGTGCATCTAGAAACAAGTGAGTCCTTTTTTCCTTACAGTTCCTCAAAAAATAGTAGTGTTCAAATGAAGCATAGAAAAGAAGCATTGGGAAGAAGCAGTTTTGAATCACCAGCTTGTGGGCTTTCATCCCAACTATTAGTACTAAAGTTTTTATCCAAAGTATCCATACGAGAAGAATGTACAAATTTTCCTCTGTACCACACAAAGCAGTGCTGCAAGGGAAGATAAAGCAGTTCTGCTAAAGGACCAGGACGATCTAAAACCTTTTCAGTTTCGGGCGCACATAGAGGAGAATGGGACTTTCATGGCTTCACACACCATTCATGTTTTTCCAAATGTATGTGAGCAGCACAGGGCAGAGCCTTCCACTGAAATCATTTATGACACTCTTGTATCATAGATTTTTTTAATGACATTTTTTATAAACAAAGACAGAAGTAACATTCTCTTGAGTGGACAACACCACTGACTGTCACAATGCTTTGCCATGAAGTAACAATATAGTTTAGTTTCTGGAAGATAAGGAGGTGTGGGATTTACAGCTGGTAGAGCTACAGTCGGTGTTAAAAAAGAAAATCTTTTTAAAGCAAGTGTCCACTTTAAAACTCCCAAATTTTCATCTCACTGCTGTAAGGATGGGCATTCTTTGTCTCCAGAGCTGTGATCTTCTACTCCAGACACTCTCACATGAATACACAGTGATTCTTACGTGTTCACATGGAATTGCTCTTAGTAATACTACGTATTTTCTCCAAATAGCTGCCTTAGCTGCCACAGTCAGCTGTCCAACAGCTGGTCATTTCCCTCACAGGCCTGCAGGAACTAGGAGGATGGAAAGCATTTCCCGAGATCTTAAATAAGATGTCTGGAAGCCATTTCCCCACAGAAGTCAGATTCCCTTCAGAGAAGGCAGCTTAATCTCTCAAATACTGTTGGTCACAGCCACTGGATCTCTCTAACCAGGGAAAGCAAACACCCTTCAAACACATCGTCGGCTTTTCTTCAGAGGAATTTAACAGCTGTGTAGGGTGCAACCATGAAACCTCTCCTTCCCCAATCCTTTTCTCTTTGCCTATGTTATGAGTTTCAAGCAGGGATTCCTCTCAGGGATGAAGAACCCCCCCAGTCAGCACCTTGCAGTGTCTTGATAACATTTAAAGGAATCTGGTGATTTGCTTTTTAGCCCTGCCAGTGCTGGATGCAGTGCAATGTTTAATGGGCACGCCAACTGCTGGTGCAGGCATTTTACTTCAAGAGCCCATTCCTTCTGTCCTGAAGGAATTAAACTCTTCAGGTATAGAGGTGATGAGTAGCTCTCAGAAGGATCCTCCACAGATACTGAAGTTAAAAACAAAAGGGTCTCTTCCTGCCGGAGACAAAACTGTATTGCAAGGAAAACCAAATTTCATTTACAAGACCCTGCAGTGCAGTTCATTGCTGATCCTGCACATTTAAAGAATACTACAAGGAAATCCTGTTCCCTCAGTTTACAAGGTGACTCTCTTATCCTGTGTTCTTTGGGCAGTGTGTTTATGCTTTCCTCTTTGATCCACTTGAAAACATCTGGAGAGGACACACTGTCTTTAAACCTGCATTGGCTCTGTCGTGAGTCAGATTTGGTCAGTCTGCCCTGGAGTCAGGTCAGTGCAGCTGTGTCCTGGATGTCCAGCTTTATAAGCACTGACATGCCAAAAATAGAGAGTTTTAAGAGGGCCAAACCTAAGGAGCAACAAAGATACTGCTCCTGATCAGATTTCACAGGATTTGTCATGATTTTAATAAAGTGCTAAAAAAAAAATAAATCCTACACAAACCTGAGTGTTCCACTATGACACACCTACAGAGCACTGCACTTGCAAACTAAAGCACACAAAAGAAAGAAAAATGTAGATGTAGATCTAAATCTAGCCCAAGGACTAGATTAATCTTGAGAAACAGAGCTAGCCTGAGAATTTCAGTGTCCACAGCACCTGTATTCCTGTCTCCTCTGCTGCAAATCAGGGAGCCTAAACCATTGAGCAGACACAATGGTCGGTGTCTTTTGGAAGCTTTCAAGAAACTATTACAGAAAAAAAAACAAACTCCAAGAGCTATTCTTTCCTTTAAGTATTTTCCTGAGGCAGCATATTTTAATAAGATGACATTGACCCTTTAAGAGAAAATAAATAGATTATTCCGCAGCAGTGAAACTGCTCCAATTCATAACCTTTTAAATTGCGCTGGCATTGCTATTTTTAGGGGACCACAAGAAGGACTAGCAAGGAGAAGCTGGGAACTTCATAAACCAGGGAAAATAAAATATGTAATTACATGTTACATTTATTACAGAAGCCCTGTAGGTGGATGAGTACTAAATTAGTATAAATAAATACATTTTCATATCCAGAGGACTAGAGGTTTGTTATGTTTAAGCTGTCAAACGAACATTATTTCTCATATTCCTTACTAAGACAGGATTCCTCTTGCTTCCTGTATAATTAACCAGCTATATAAATACCAAGGCTATAAAGAGATGAATAATTAAATTTCTTTGACCTCCTTTTAACATCTTATCTAGCAGTAAGAAATATTATATACTGTATGCACACAGACACAGAGACTAAGTGGTTTCTGACCTGAAGAGATTTAAACTTAGTGGTTAATGGAGGAGATATAATCAAGACAAGAGTTACTGGCAACTGTTTCTACCTCAATTCTGTGCTTCAGATAACACTACAGCTTTCATATTTGTGGGGAAAAAAATGCTTTCAAAATAATGTACTTTGTAGCTTGAGAAAACTAAAAAAAAAAAAAAAAAAAAAGAGAGATTTCTAAGGTTCCCAGGTATGTATACTACATCTATGGGTCCTTTCACTGTGAGGGCAGTACAAAGCACTATTTGATGTAATTTGTAGAGGAAAATAATTTTATTTCAGTTGTACAGAGTCATTTGGAACAGGAAGGTGTAACTCACGAGTCACTGTGCAAGCTTGGTTCAGGCCCAGGAGACGCCAGCTAAAGCTTCTATAGAATTAGTCCACACAGCTATATTCATTTGGCATGTTATTTTTGCTACTGAGAGTCTTTACAAAAGCTCCAACAAACTGGTGTAAAGAAAGGTTGAATTTAACTTGGATATTTGCTTTCCTTGAACTGTTTTATTTCAAATGAGTTAAGAATGTTATACTCCCTGCTATGAAATGCTGAAAGTAAAGTGGTTGGGAAAAAAATAAAAGCCAAAAATTGAGGTTCTGTTACCTTTAATCCAGCTATTCCACCACCAATTTGCTTTCCATGAGATATCATATCTGACAGGATCTATTTCACTTACCTTCTACCCTCTCAACCACAATATGTAATTTCATATTTACCCTGCTGTAAAATTCTAGTGGCAAGAAAGCAGTATAGATTTTACATTTCATATTTGAGGACTGTTACCATGAAACCCTTGCCTGGGGTTTATTTCTTAACAAGTTTGTCCTCAGACTATAAATCTTCTTTTTTGTAGCAAAGTAACAGAATGTTTTAATTGGTGGATGATGGTGAATGGGCTCAAAAGAGCCTGCTCAAGTCAAGTGCTTCATTGCTATAGTGTTGATAGGAGTCATACTTTGGTCATATTCCTGCTGCAAGAAAAAAAGCCACCCCCTTCAACAAAGAGTAAAATTTCTCTCTTCTAATATATGCAGTATGACTATTGGTATGTATGTACTCAGTGTCTTACTGAGTCCAGGTATAGGGCACCCAAAAACCAGCACACATACACTTATTTTTCTGTTGCAGTTCTTTCCTCTGTAATAAATCACTCTTGGCTTAGTGTCCCAGGAGTATTTTACTGCAGCAGCTTTTTAATGGAAGACTTTCTCTCTTAGTTTAGTAAAGCCTCCTCCTTTCTCCATGATAAGAGATATTCCTACACAAACCACAGCCAGTAAGACTGTGTGTCTTGAACTTTCCATATCAAATTTTTTGCCTGACAACATCAAACACGTATGTAGAGCAAGCCTTTCAACTTAAGTTTGCAGGCAAAGTGTATTGTTTTATTATAGTTTTTTATCTCTTAGAAGTTAGTTTAAATTTCGATACTAGTTTGCAAATACTCAAGCTTCTTTTAGACTGGCTGGATAAAGGAATAAGACATCCCACAAAGTTATTAGAGGTATTGGAGTCTTACCTAAAGGAGATCATATCTTTAAGGGAGTATTTCAGCATGTCAGAATTACGAGGAAATTTTCAATTTTCCATCCCAGTTTTGCAGCTGAATGAACTAAAGCAATACCATAAACTTTAAAAGCAAACTAAAAGAACTTTCCACCTATAACTCACTAAGGACCAAGTCAAACTTCTGAATTAATGCTGATCAGTATTTTTTTCATTTATAACAAACTGTTTCAGGAAAATGAATGAAATGTGAGTGCCAGTACACTATTTTACCAAGGCTTTCTCTGAACTGCATCCAGACTTCTTTAAGTCAGTAAGACAACATCTGTTGAATTTAGCACACTTTGGAGTAGTTTCTCTGAGAGTCAGTGTGGAAACCAGTGATGACTGGATATTGAGTAATACCTACTACTAAAAACTTTGTTGAGTGGTATAAATTGGGCAATACTTTTTAATACAAGATTGTATATTTTTCTACAGATACATTAACTCTCCTTATGATAGTACAGGATAGGAATGTTACTATTGTAATTAATTTAATTTCTTCCTACTTTGTAGAAGAACCTAACAGGGCTGCTAACAAACTGTCTCTGACACCAAATCAAATGCACACAAAACCATGAACAACAAAACTCCTTTTCAGTTTTAAAACAGAGCTATAAAGGCCATTCTGACAATATCACACCTGAGCATGACCCTCACCTCACCAGGCAAACATTACTGGAAGATGTGATAAGTGACAGGGTGTTTATTTAGCAGCTGTTTGGCCCTCTATAACCTACAGAACTCCAGGCTTGGGATCAGCAAAATTTATATTGTCCATCAGCAGCAAATAAGTTGTCTCCAGGTTAATTTTGGTAGTTTTTAAACGAAGCCACTTTTTGATATGAAAGTCACCTGAAGGAGGCAGTAAGGGACCTCTGGAAGTCCAGACAGAGGTTCAGGGGTAAAAGAGAAGGTTTTTGAACATGCAAGTTTCACACTGAGCCTACTCAAGGCCAAGTCCAAACAAGAGGAACAACCTGGCAGGGAGTCTTATATTTGTAGTTGTCTCTTCAGGTAGTTATTTAATGTTACAGTGAAATGTGAAAATTACAGTTTTAACAGTAAAAGACAAACCATTCATCCAATATGACACATTTATGGAATAGCTTTGCTGCTAAAACACTTATTCTCTTCCCTCTGGAAAAGTAAAATAAACTATTCTGATTCATCCAGCCAAGAAGCAGTTCCCACATTGAAGATGAAGTGCATTACTACACATCCAAAGACTACTGTGGATGTGATACCTCAGTGCCAGGTAGATGGAAGTAATAAAAATCAACTGAGTTTAGTTACCTGGTTTAAGGGACTATTCCCAGTGGAGAAAGAAGTCAAAAATAAGGACTGGATGAGGAGGGATTTGGTCTCATCTCCTATGTAACTTGCAAAACAGAAAACAGAGTGAAGAATGTAGGTCCAAACGTGAGGTTTCTACTGAAGATGAGACTTTTGAGGAAACATAAATTTTAAAATTTGATTTAACTCCACTTAAAAAGAAAATGGATTCTCTTCAGTGAGGACAGATCTGGACAAAAGAGTAGAAACGCTTGTGATACCATGGAAATATTTTGAATGGTAGTACTGTAATTCAAGAGTTCTGACCACATGTCACAGGGTTATGACACACTGTGGAACTTTTTATTTTATTTTTCTCCTTAAATAGATGATGTTCAAGAGCACAACAGAAGTGACGTGCTTTTCAGGTTATGTATAGTAATGAACAAAGTAAGTAGGAAAAAAATTCAAATAAAAATTACAAAAAGGAAACATGAAAGAACAAACTTCCAAACCAAATGAATCCAATTAGTAAAGCAGGTGGATTCTAAATGTAAAGATTTCAGTTATGAATATCCAGACAACCCTTGATAGAAGAAAATCTGTGAGAAAATAACAGCTACTTCCTGCAAAGTAATTTTTAAAGGTAGATATTGACTTTCAAAAAAATATCTGTTTATTGCCTATGATTCTAGATAAATTCTCAGCAAGCATGAGCTTTCTCCATGGTTGATGTAGCCAGCCATTAGTTCTTTGAAATCAAGCCATTCTGGTATACTCAGTGATTAGCATACATACAGAGTGATAGATATCCTGTAAAACATCACTGGGTAAGGTTGCTTCTTTACCCTCAGGTTCAAAATTTACCATCATTTTACACAAGGAAGGTGCTCTCTGGGCACTCTGCTACACCAAAATCCATACATTTTGCAAGAACATCACTCTAATCTTCCTGCTTATCTCACTGCTTCTCTTCTCCACCCATCCCATGAAAGAAGCATTATCTAATTTTTATTCCTCAAGTTTTAAAACTAAAGTAGAACTAACATCTCCAATACTTGTATGCACTCATCAGGAGACAGCGAGAACTTAGGATAAAAGAATTGTTTAGGTTGGAAAAGACCCTCCAGATCAGCAAGTCCAACCACTAGCCCAGCTCTGCCAAGTCAACCACCAAACCATGTCCCTCAGCACCACGGCTTTTAAATACCCCCAGAGGTTGTGACTCAACCACTTCCTTGGGCAGCCTGTTCCAACGCCTGACCATGCTTTCAGTGATGAAAATTTTCCTAATACCCAGTCTAAACCTCCCCTGGCATATCTTGAGGTCATTTGCTCTTGTCCTGTCCCTTGTTACTCAGCAAAAAGAGACCAAAACCCACCTCATTACAACCTCCTTTCAGGTACATGACAAACAGGACAAGCTGATCTAAGACAACGACATAAACATTCAAGTCATTCAAGTGCCTTAGCATAGAGGATTATACAATAGACACAAGGGCTTTATTCTCTCATGCTAGAGAAAAGGAAACGAAACAGGATTTTTACTCACAAGGCACAGGAAGAAGTTCCCAGGAGATGCTGAAGTCGAGGAACAGCATCACTATTGCAGCAAAGGCACCATCAGAGACTATTTGAGTCAGCTGCCCACCCCATTAACCTAACAATTCCCAACCCTAAGAGGGAAATCCTGGTGCTAATGAACTCCTTGGCAAGCTCTCTTGGATTTAAAGGCCCAGGATTTAAAATGAGGGCTGGATAGACTGGGCGCTCATTGAAGTCAAGGGTCCCTTCTTTCTGGCAGTGATGCTCACTGTTAATTTCTGTGCTTCAACTCCACTCAGGAATAACATTATTGTGATTATAACAACAACAATGCTATTTATATGCTGTGCCTACCCTCTCTTGGGCAGAGAAAACATAAAGGCAAAACCATAAGCAGGTATTGGCCACCTAAAATAGCAAATGGAAAAGGAAAAACTAGAGAAGGAAAAATGTGGTTCCCACCTCCTGCCATAGCACATGGCAGCCCTACTCCTAACTCAGGGCCTCAGCTCCTGCAAGGGAAAGAAAGAGAAGACATGTTTCTCTGTGGGGCCACTGTCACAAGGCCTCTAAGCCCTCTCCAGTTCAGATGGGATTGCTTATTTAATGCTGCTGAGCTTTGCAGTAAGGGAGCTGGTTAGGAAACCTCTCATTGGGTGTTGCCATTGGCATTTAAACTCCTAACTAAGGCACAAAGGTTGACAGAGGCAAGTGGTGAAGAGGAGCTGCAGGTGGTGATTTTTGAAAATTCTCTTTAAACTGAGTCATTCCCCTGTGATAACTCCTTAAAGTCACACTATATATTAAAACAGGGGCGTAAGCCAGAAAAACATGCAGCATACCATCCTCTGCAGGCACCCAGCAGTGCTTAGAGCAGGATGGAGGCAGCGGTATCTGCAGCCTCTTAAGAATGTCTTCTGCTCTTTTAATAGTTCTCCTTGGGGGTATGGAGGTTTGTATCACGTATCTTTCTCCCGTTGCTGGATCAAAAATAGTGCACTGAGTCACTTGTCACAGACAGTTTGACAGTCCCCAGCCACGCTGAACACACGTCCCACCGCCTGCTCTGGTCCAGCTCACCCAAGGCCTTCTTCACCCAAGGGTCCTCTCACCTCAAACAACATCTTTGCTTCAGTAAGGTCTGCAGTGATGGTTAGATCTCCCTTTCTGCTGCAGCACATGCTTTCAGCAGGTTGGCAGATTATGCCATTTGATCCAAAACCATGCTGAAATAGGTGGAAATTTTTCTACTGCCTTCCAGGAAGCTTGGATCAGGGCTGATGGGTTTGAGATGTCCATCTTGGAATGGGGCAGCTGGGCCTGGATAAAGGAAGTTCCACACAGGAACATGCACTGCGAGGAGCACTGACCCTGCCCATTTTTAGTGGACACACAAGTATGACTTTGAGCATGAGGAGAGGGAAAGGTGTAACCAGGGAGCCTAAAATGCAGTGATTTTTGAACCTTCTTCTTTTCTCCTCAACCTTAATCTGAAGAGCTAAAGCACTTCCCCTTCCACACAAACCTGCAAAACGAACAAGAGGGAATAATTCATGGTGGTTTGTTAATATCCAGTTCCTAGGAATAGGTATTTCCATGCTTTGTACAAATAATCACTATTAAAGTTGCAAGCTTGGCAATTTCACAGAGGTTTTTGGGCTTCTAGTATCTATTTAAATTTTGTATTTTATTTCTCAAAACATTCTTGTGCTTTACCCCGAACAATTGGTGCTAGCACACCTATGATAATTACTTTTAGGGGACACTGATGTACAAAGAAAGAGTGGAAGAGAAAGCAAAACATGAAGAAACAAATTGAGTTTTCAAAGAACTATTAATTACTTGTTAGTTTGATATTATTAACTATTAATAAATAACCACAAGGATCAGATGCCAAAGAGTCCTCCTAACATTGCTTCCAATAGGGCTCTGTTGTGACTCGTACCTTGCTCAACACACAGCAATATTGACCCACTGGATTGAGTAATGCTGATCATGCCCAGCCTGCAGTCTCGCCTTACAGGGGAGCCAGAATTTTGACATTGACCCTGTTGTTACTCTATGCTAGCATGTAAACCATGGCCTTCTTAAAGACTTTTATACCAGTCCCTCATAACTGCTTTTTAGGCCTCTGATCTCACATATCAGCATTGTCACACCTTTGCTGGTCCTTGGAAAGAAAACAGTTCATTACTTCTTGACATTCTTGTCTTCTCACTGTGTAATTTCATGATTTTAAATGTATTTATTTTGTGTTCCTTACTCCCTTTTGCCTTAATATACCACCTCTTCAGTTCACTTCTGGTTTGTATCTATTTTATAGGGACATGTTCTACTGAAGTACTGTACTTATCATGGCTTTGAGGGATAAAGAGACAAAGTGGGACCTTGTTATACTCTAATTTTGCACAAGTATGTCCCTTGATTTCATTAGGAAACACAACACGAAACTGATATGTTCAGTGGCTCACCAGCAGTCACTACAAGTATTTTAAAACTATGGTATAAAACATAAGTGTTCTCCAGTCTCCCTTTCTGATTAACCAGCTCTATGATCCTTCTCTCCATCCAAGGAGCTTCACAAGCTCCAGTTTGAATGCACTAAACAGTTTGAATTTATGAGTACAAACTGATGATGATATCTGGAGTCTGAAGTACATGAAAGGAAATTCCCATGGACTCGGTTCTGCCACATCCAAAACTCATCACTGGGTCACTACAAAACCTGTGCTTCCTACTTCTTGCGTCCATGTCCACACCTCAGACAGGGCAAGCCTCCGGCTTCCCTCATGCTGGTTTCTGTGCAGAGGACATGTGGGAGCCACGGCACACTCTCCCTGGCTGCTGAGCAGGATCCAAACTGTGATACCACCTACCAAAAAGCAGACGTGGGCTGAGAAAGAAAGCTCAAAAGCCCACTCACTTTGGACTTCAACTACAAAAAAAACGCAGCGTTCGCTCATTGCTGAGAAAGAAGACTTTTGTACGTCAAATGATTGCACTGATGCCTTCTTCAGAACCCTCCCACGGAGGATGGGGGCGGTCAGCACAGTGCAACTTTCAGAAAAATTTCAGATACCTGTGCTCCTAAATACTGTGTAAATGACAAAATGAAAGGATCCCCAAAAAGAAGTGACATCACTAGTGCAAAATAAGTACACTTACTCTTCCCTGCTCTGCCCCTGAAATGCTTTTGAGAATTTTCAATGGTGAAAGAACAGAAGGATTTTAGATCAAAACAATCCCAAGATTCAAAATCACCAACACTTTGATTCAAATAATTCACTGTTTTAACAGCACAAATCCTGCCTTCCTCATAATATTTTGATGCCTCTTTATTGCAAGACGTGGAAAATCAGGCCAATTCTTGTAAAAGAAGTGACATAAAAGATGGTCCTGACAGCAGCCCAGTGAAAGCAAACTGTTTCCTCCCATGTTTTCCCTTCATTCATAGTGAACAAAGAGAATTTTCTACCTCTCTCCTTCACAGATCTCCCTGAGGCAAAAAGAAGCTTGCATCAGCTCCTGAAAATAGTTGCATGATATTGCTGCTGAAACTGCTTCACATTTAGGTCAAACCTTGAAAAGAGCTTTAAAATGCAACCAGAGCTGAAAATGTTTTATGAGAGAACCGAAAGGTGTATCTTACACATTGAAATAAGGCACTAAGGAGACTGTGGAGAAGTCAAAGATTTCAAGTCACTGGAAAGCTAACTAATATTTTGTCTATGACTCTTGTAAGAATAGAGCAGTGCTATTGTGACAAGTGATTAAAAAAAATGAACTTTCAAAAGAACGAAGGTGCCTGGGAAATGCAGGTAGCTCTACGGTAAGTGCCCTCCGACAGGCAATGGGAGACAGCACAGTGGCAGTAAAAGGGAAAGCTGGAAAATAATGTGACAGTTCAACTCAGTCTGACAGAAGAAATTTAATCATCAAAGGCATTTAACTGTTCAGTATTTTAAAAAATAAGGGGGGGTATGATTACAAATGTAAAATATGCCTTCCCAAATTTTCTTTGCTGACTATTTGTTAATGCTAGTTTTACTGTCTTTTTGTTGTCAAACTCTTATCACACTTTCAGAGCTGTTCACAGGAGAGTACTGGTGTAGCGGGAATTTGGAAACTGAGCAGGTATTTATTCCTGTAACTGGCAGTCTGATAATGCTGATACAGGACTTCATAAAATTGAAATACACAAACAGCAAAAATATAACTAATATTTTAGCATTTTAAAACAACATTTGATTTCAGCCAGAAATTGTTCTCTTTCATTATAGATGCCTGAAAGCATTCTGCAGTCACTATGGAAGTTTTCTTATACTTTTGAATGAGTTTGTCTTATTGTTACACTGACAAGGCATAAAAAGTTTGCCATAATGTTGCCAAGACAAACCATTTTGGGTGTCTGTTGTGAACTACATAACACACAGGACTTGATACTAGAAGCTCCTTTAAGTTCAAACTAACTTGGTGCCTCTCTGCACAGCTTGTGTAACCAGGCATTGGATCAGTTCTGTAATACTTATTTTTAGGTTGTATTTGAACACTATATTTTTTTCCGGGTGACTGGTTGCACTGTAGTTTATCCTGGAGCTACCTCCTGATAACCCTGCATAGAAATAAAATTGCTGCTGTTACCAGTGTGCCCAGATAGTGGATTTGCAGGAGTGTGCTAAGGGGAATTGCTCCTGTTATCACTGTGGAACCGAGCGGGTGAACATGGCTCCTTCATGTTTGCTGGTAAATGACAGGTCTGGAATTCAGCTAAAAACTAAGGCAGGCGCCGGGTGGGTAGGGAGATCGGGATCAAATTAGAAAGGGAATCGTTTCCTCAGCAGGAGTATATTTTGTGACACAGCATCCCAGAAGTGACCACACTGTTTTACACATCCCTCCCTCCCCTCCCTCCCCTAAGCACAAAAACCTCAGCTTCTTTTATAAAAGGGAAAGGAGTGAAAGGTTTTGCCTACTGTATGCAGATATAATTTCAGCATTCAGCGTTGCCCTTTCATTTAAAATATCAAATTCTATTTTTATTCCCTGATTATCTAGCAGAATTCACCATGACCCAAGAGAGGTTAATTTTTTTACTGAGTATCCTATTGCCATGTGGCTTGGACAGAGGGGAATGTTGCTTCTCTTCATGTAGAAATTGAAATACAGAATTTTTCTGACTTATAATTAATTTCAACTGTATATTATCTGTTACTCTTTTTAAAGGCAAAGTATTGCTTACTATCAGAAATGTACAGTCCAAATAGGTATTCCTGAATGTTTTATTTTGGAAGTGTAAAGGTTTTTAAAATAAACAAAGGTAAATATTCAAATACATTTCATATTGCATCTGGTAGGAGTGGCTCCATACAACACAATATGGATGATGCAAATCCAGCAGTATATTTCTTTGAGACATAGAGTATAATATATAGACACTTCCGGATCTGGTCTTCTGTCATACATAACATTGTCTGACCCTTTTGTTATAATTTAAATCCAGCCTACTTTATTAATTATTAATATTTTATTTTGCTATATTGATTGTTCAAGTAAGAAAAAAAAGCAGTTAAAAACTACTGACTTGCGAACACTGCAAGACCCTAAAAACTGCAATGTCTGAGGATAAATACACATTTATTTTTTGAGAAAATGTGTTATTACCTGCAGTTGAATAAATGCAGAATGATCGTGCAATTAAATAGTCTGACTTGAAATTTAAAGCTGCAGACCATGATTTTCCTACACCCAGTTCTGCTTGAAATCTCTCACATCTTTAAAAAAATATAATTAGCTTTAGATTTCCCCACAATAAATAATACCAGAACATACCTTGTGCTACCAACCTGAATTTAAAAAAAAGTAAGAGGCCACCTCAGTGTTTTGAGTTCATGAGATCATCTTTCAGATACAAAGCCCTAACAGAGTTTTCCAGTCAGAAGGCATCAGGAAGGCTCTTCACTTATGGTAAACTTGGGTTTTAGCTTGACAGACCTCCTCCTCATTGTGCTTTTAGGGGACAATGTCATGGTGTCCATAATGCTCTTGTCCTCCTCCAGCTGCCTCGCAGTGCAAGAAGGGGTGGGCACTTTCACTGTGTTGCCAAATTTAGAGTAATCCACAGAGTATCGCCCATCTTCCTCTGCCACAATGGGCACAAACCTTTGGCCCCAGAGGATTTCGTCTGCCAGGTAGGAGGTTCTGGCTTGAGTGGTGATGCCTGTGGTCTCCACCACCCCTTCCAAGATGACAATGATTTCCAGGTCCTCGTGGTGGTGAAGGTTCATGGGGGAAATGTCATAGAGGGGGCTGTTCTTGTCTATCACGTGGTAGATGATGAGTGGGGAGACGAGGAAGATGCTGTTGCCCCCCACGGGGTTCTCCATCTGGATGTCGATCTGGTTGAGGGGCACCACCTCCCCCTCCAGGCTGGCGGTCTTCTTCACCACCTGCATGCGGATGGTGGCACTGATGATCATGCTCTTCCGGAGGTCGCCCACGCGCAGCATGAAGCAGAGCTTGCCCTCCCGCAGGGCGATGACCGCGTGTTTGCTGAAGATGAGGGTCTCGGCCCGTCGGTGGGCCTGCGAGGTCTTCATGAAGATGCAGCCCAGCATGATGGCGTTGATCACCAGCCCCACGATGTTCTGCACAATCAGCACCAGGATGGCGGCCGGGCACTCCTCCGTCACCATGCGCCCGCCAAAGCCGATCGTCACCTGCACCTCGATGGAGAAAAGGAAGGCGGAGGTGAAGGAGTGGATGCTGGTCACGCAGGGCACAAAGTTGGCTGGGGCACCCACCCCCTCCCCGGGGTCCCGCTGCAGCCGCGTGCTGTGGTCCAGGTCCCCGTGGGCGAAGGCGATGAGCCACCAGACCATGCCGAAGAGCAGCCAGGTGCAGAGGAAGGACATGGTGAAGATGAGCAGCGTGTGTGGCCACTTGAGGTCCACCAGCGTGGTGAAGACATCCTGGAGGAAGCGTCCCTGCTCCCGGATATTTTTGTGGGCCACATTGCAGGCGCCGTTCTTGCCCACGAAACGCGCCCGCCTCTCCCGCGCGCGGTACCGGGCGTGATCCGGCACATCCTCCGCCAGCCGGGTCAGCACGTACTCCTCGGGGATGATCCCCTTCCTCGAGAGCATGGCTCCCCGCCGCCGCTCCGCCGCTCAGCACCGCCCCGAGCACCGGGGGCGGGAGGGACCGTGTGTCTCTGTGTGTGTGTGTGTGTGTGAGTGCGGCGGGGACGGGGGGGCGGCCGCGCCCGGGGGCCGAGCGGGCGAACGGCGCCGCCGCAGCCCCCGCCGGAACCCGTCCTGGACCGTTCCCCGTGCGAGCTGGGGGCGTTCCTTTACCTTTTACCCCTCAGGGTGGTTTTTTTTTTCTTTTTATTTATTTATTTATTTATTTTTTTTCCCTGAGGAAGGGTTTCGTGCCGCGGTTTGTTTGTAAACATTTGATCCAGGATGGATTTACTCCCCCAGCTGCCTTCCATTAACAGGGGGCTGCTTTGTGCGATGCTGTGGCTTCGGGTCAGGTGATTACTCCGTGAAATACAAAAAAGAAAGACAGAAAAGAAAAGGTACTGGGCAGTTTTTTAAAACGAATTTTTAATATTAATAATAATAATAATAATAATAAAAATTCCTGAAATTCACCTGCACGTTTTTCTTTAAAAAGAGGAAAGTGTTCATCTAATAAATCGGGCAGTTGGTGGCAGGAAATTTGCTTCAAGAAGCTAAATCCAAGGATATAATGGTTACACAGAGACCTGGAAATAAAGGGGCTGAATCCCACTTCTAGAATTTGCTTGAAGAAGCTAAATCCAAGGATGTAATGGTTAAACACAGACCTGGAACTAAAGGGGCTCAATCCCACTTATAAAATTTTCTAGAGTTATTTAGACTAAACAAGGATTTTTTTTTTTTTTTTTTTAATAAAGGAGCCCATAAAATTATGTGAGCTATGGCTGCTCAGGAAAATGTCTACAGTCCAAATAGAAGTAAAAATTGCAATAAAAATGATCCAACTGCAAAGGGTTAACCCCCCGTGACATGAACTTCCAGAGGGGTATATCCTCGGAAGAGGCAACAAAAGGAGGCAGGAAGGTAGAACCCATCTATGGCACTATGATGTCTCTGTGGGTGTAAATACAGACATGTGCATGCCTGAAAGGATGTATCTTCCTGACAAGATGCATTATTCAGAAACATTCTGATCTGACTTCTCCGTTGTGTAAACAGCAATATTCTCGTCCATGTGTTTACTTACTCTAATTTCAATATTTTGTTTCTATTTCAGTTTAGACACCAACATTGTAGAATTGCTAAAACATCCCAGGATTTTTTAGCAATTAGCAATCCTGGATAAGGGGTTTTTCTTTAGACCCAGTGGATTTGTGATTATTTTTTTTTCTAATTGCACGTGTCCATGGACTTTCCCTTCAGTTTTGGCTCTGAGTGCTGTGATACACACTGTAAACAGCTATTGGCACTGATTCCCTGGGCAAGGCAATTGTCCAGTTGATATCTGGGAGTCAGGCAGTTGGGGTCGAAATTAACTTTCACCACCTACAGCTACTTAAAGCGGCCCACCTAGGGATTTCAGACTAGTATTTTGAAGTAATCACTGAGCAGTCTGAGCAGTTGTTATCGGTCTTGCAATTAAACGCTTACTTTAGACTATTTCTACTTTTTATACATGAATAGTTGCATGTCCTTGCATACATCCATTCCTTTTAGAGGGTCCAGTTTCCCAATACTGCATGATTTCTCCTATTCTAGTTAATCTTTCTTGCTTCTTTGATAAATAAAACCAGAAAAGCAACATGTGGCTCCCAGGACACTGAGTGTAGCCAAAGGTGTTTCCCCTTTCTCTGTATCACTTTGCTTGGCTCTTTTTGTGTGCTTACTGTGAATATGTCACCTGCACCTACACTTTTAGTTTTATACATAAATCATGCCAAGCACATGATTTATATATACAGTTTAATTTTTTTAAAAGTTTGTTTTTTTTTTAAATACTTTTTTTCCTAAAGATTTAAAAAAACCCCAAAACAACCCAAAAGGATGCAGTAATTTGAAGATTTACTTGTCAAAATGTAGTTCTCTGGCTGATAGCAGCTCATACTTCCAGCATTTTGCGGTGAGCTTGAGGAGGCCGTATAACACCATGCAGTTCGCAGGCAACATTTCACACTCTTTTGCAAAGATGGCCATAGGGATTCAAGAGGTAGTCCTGACTTCTGTGCCGTTTTTCCGTACTCTTTTCTAGCCGTGGGCTTATTCTGTACCTTTTCCTCCAGGGGGCGGTACCTCCATGAATGTAGAATGGATAAAAACTTGTGGGGGGAGTGTTTTAAAGGGAAGAGTAAACCGCTGCACCGCCTGGTGCTAGGAACTACCCACGGAGCCCGCTACAGCCAGGGATATGGCACGAACACATTCACTGTGTTGGTTTTAGGAATCCTGAACTCTATAGAACTAGAATGGTGTTTCCTTGTTCCCACTTCTTTATTGGGACTATCACTGGCTACTTCTTTTTCTCTACTTCAGCACTTAGGGGCTGAGATGGGATAGCAAAGCAAGTGGCTTCTGCTGAGGAATTTCTAGACCAGAATAAAAAGAAGCCCTGTCGTTGGGGATCAAGTGGCAGGTACTTAAAAGAAAAGAGTGACAGATCTTCTGAGTGAGCCAACATAGTTGTGTTAAGAGCTCCTGAACAAATTAGGCTCCCAGGAATGAACAATCCCACTCTGTAATATTGAATCACAGGGGGTAAGTTTTTCAAACCAAAAATAGGTTTTACATTTCAAAACTCCCTCTACCCCAATTTATCCTAATTTTAATGGCTATGAGATCTTAGGATAATTGTTAAATTAAAATCTAGCTGTTGCCATGGTATTACTCTGCCGTTAGAAGCAGAGTAAGGCTACAAAGGCTTCCCTTGGAAATCAGAACATGATGAAATGGCCACATTAAGACAGGGGAATAAATGCTATAAAGGTTTTCATATAATGGAAGCATTTATAGAAAGGAAGCAAAAAAAATCCTGGTTACATCTCCATGGGCAGTTTATCCCACGAATACCTTTGGGACTGAACTGAGTCCCATCCCAGAGGAGAACTGAAAGTCAGGCCATGGCTGCTCCTGTGCTTTCTTGCAGCCATTTCAGTACAGCCCTTTGCTTAGCAATGCTTCATTGCCATGAAAACACATATGAGCCTGATTCAGTAGCAACTTCTGGACTGCCTATCTTGAGGCAACAAGGTTTATTGACTTGGATAAACACAGCGAGCCTCCCACCATAGAAAAGCATTCTTGGGTATTGCTTCAGATCACGGTTGAGACTCTAACCCTTTGGAGTTAGGGGCAGAAAATCCCTGGGACTTGGTCCCATATCAAGAAGACCAGATAAAACATGCTGAGGAAATGTCAAGTGTGTCCTGTTCAAGTGGCAGCTGAGACTCTCCCTGTTCACACGTATTTATTCAATATTGTGGTACCATGAAAAGATATAAAATCGTTGAATATGAACCAACTCACCCTACTCTTCTACAATACTGCTTTTGTGAAATATGTCCCATTTAAAATGGAAACATATGACACTTGTACTGTGAGTTCTAATTTCTTAATACTGCGAGATATAGCACAGTCACATATGCTGTGTCCTTTACTCCCCTGCTTTCCCTTCTGGGTAAGGTTGTCAGAAGCTTGTAGAATAGGAGCTAGTCCAAATTGCAGTGTCAAATCCCAGGCACTTAATTAAAAGCATATGAAGTCTCACTTCTCTGCATCTCTCCTCTTTCCATTAGGATTTGGGATCTTCCACAGATGGCTGCAAAACCTCTGAGGATTTCTCTCTGCAGCATGAGTTTGAGCTGAACTGCAGAGTGGTGTTTTCCTAAGTCTTTACAGGATGACATCCTGCCTTGAACCAGTACTGGGAAATTAGGAGACAGCATACACAGTAGCTGTATTAGAAACCTGCTCTGTGCCCTTAAAAGGATAGTCACCTGTCTCCCATTTGCTCTTACTCTGCCCTAATGGAAGCCTGGTATCCCAGAGTAAAACCACACAAATAGTTCTGCAGCCATTTTTTCTGGGACATTGCCCAGCAAATGATTCCCTGGAGGAGGAGATATCTTCCAGCTGCCCATTTTCTCTCTTTAAGTGTAGTAGGCAATGTCAGAGCTCATGCATTTAATCTGCATAACCATATCCTACACCTCCCTACTTTTAACACTGCTCATACACCAGTGACCTGCCCTTTGTTATTGCCCAAATAACAGCAGGCAAATGCTGCAAATCCTCTGCTGTGGCACTGGTAACACTACTTAAACAGCAACAACAGTTCTTCAGTTTTCCTTGCTCTCTGCGGCAGTGTTAGAAGTAATGCATTAAAATATCATATATCCCATGAGAACATCAAGCTGTCTCTTTGTAGAAAATGAAGCCTTTAAAAACACCTTCCAAATTAATTGAGCAGATTAAAGAGACAAAAAAAGAGTTCTCCAAAGTGTCAGGAATTCTTCAAAAAGGGGAGGATGACAACAAGAAAAAGTATGTAAAGGCAAAGTTGCTGTATAAAGAATAAGAGTGAAAAATGCACTGCAGCCTTCCATTGGGTTATTGACATTTTAACCCCCTAGCAATGAAAAAAACCTGAAATGATTCTCACAGGGCAGAGATGAGTAGCCATCTAGCCATATTAGGATACTTTCAGTGGTTAAAAATTATCCTAATAAGTATATATAATACAATTCTAAGGATCACAGTGAATCCAGAAACAGCATGACAGTGGGTGAAATATGTGAAAAGAGGAGACGATGAGTCAAGTTCTTATGGCTCTGAGCTACAGTGAAAGGTTTAATACTGTTTATTTACCAGACTTGGAGGGATAATTTCCAGATGAATTGGTACGTCTGCACTGGTCTGGAAACAGTGTGCATTAAACACTGATACTTTATCACAGCCTGCCTCCTCTCAGCTTCTTCACAGTTTGGGAAAGAGTCTGCCTCAATCCTGCTTGGAATCAGTATTCTATGGGCATAGAGATGGAATCAGATTGTGACTAATTTCTAGAAGGTATTAGAGAGTCTAAGACAACACAGGCACTATCAATAAACCACAATATAAAAAATGTTTTATAGATTTTATATTTGGATATTAAAGCTTTACAAAGTCGTATGATTGAAAGAGATACAAGCTTTTGAGAAATACCTTTGGTATATAATTTTTCCTTCTGCATTTAGTAAGTCACGAGCGTTATTTACAGTAGGGCTATGACACATTAAAAAAATAACATGTTCATAAATGACAGGAGAGGTTGGAGAGTTACATAAAAACTCCATGCTGGCTATGTTTGTTTGGTGTGTATCCTGTTGCACTTCACCCATGTAGTTTTTCTCAACTATATTTCACGGTTCTTTGGTAGCAAATAAAAAGAAGAGTAGTTGTATACAAAAAAGTAAAGTACACAGATAATTCATTAATGCTTTAGATGGAGAAAAATGGCTCATTTTATTAAAAAAGGAAAAGCTCAATTTATTATGAAATAATATTTATTTACAGGTATTTTACATTTATAGAAAATAATACAATTGTAATCTAAAATTTTTTTTTTTTTTTACTACTTATCTGCTTGTACAAAAGAAGCAAAGACACTGTCTTCTTGTTCTAGCAGAACCTCTGGCTTGTCATATTCCAAAATCACACCTCTCTTCATTACGATAACCAAATCTGCATTGAGAATCGTGTTCACACGGTGCTGAAAAACAAATAAGCAAAATGCCAGGTCAGTGTATCTATCCCAATATATTCCAAGATAAGACAGACTTCCAGAAATTAGTTTTCGTATCAAGTTCAAGTCTTATTCAGGCTACTTATCCTACTTTTCATCCTTATTTACTGTGCAAATACTGCAGATAAGTATACACACCAAGGGCCATGTGGGTATTCAAGTATCTAAACAGCACACAGGTACTTCAGTATGAAGAGTCCTATGAGTCCACACTAGAATGTCCTCAGCCCAGTGTCCTGCCACCAAGTGCTGCCACAGGACAGTGGCCAGGCAGAGTAGAACAGGGCAAGCAAGTGTGGTACTGCATGTGGGAATTCTCCCAGTCCTGGGTTACTTCTAGGTCAGGGAGCGTTCTTGAGCTTGATGTGGTTTGTGCATTTGTAAAACCAAATAGATCATTTTTCTAAGACTTTGCCCATGTCTTCTCTTGAGCTTTCATAAATATTTTGCATCTGTATCCTTTGGAAAAGATTTTTCTACACTTCCACCCCACTGTATGAACAAGTACTCCCTCATTTTGTGTGCTCTGGGCCTTGTTGCTCAGAGCTTCATCTAATGCCCCTTGACTCATGACTTTGCAGACCTCTCTCACATGTCCTTACATTGTCCTTCTTCCAGAAAGAAGAGCCCCAGCCTACTCAGCTGCTCCCCTTTTGGAGCAATTCTAGCACCTCCAATCATACTTGTGTTTCTCAACATTTTTCAGCTGTAATGTGTTGTTCTGGGAACGAGGAGGCTGGAACCACACACAATATTCAAGGTATACGTGAACTATGGACTTATACAGTGGTATTTTGTTTTCTTTTTTTTGTTCCCTCCCCTTTTCCTAGTAAGCCCTAACTTAATTGATTGATTAATTTTATTAGCAAGAAACCTCCCCATTTTTTTCCAGTGAAACCAATTACTTCAACTTTTCTGCAATAACGTTATCTTTCATGAATCGATCATCAAATAGCCCTGTAAACTGACTGACATCTTGCTCTTGGTGTGTTTCATGGATTATTTATTACTTTTTATGGCTCACAGACACTGCTCTCTTTTTGTTTTCTTTTGTCTTCACATGTAACATGCCATTTTGATAATTTCTCTTTTCTTTATTTGGCTATGAGTTCAGCTTTTACAAGAATGCCTTCTTGTTTTTAAGAATCTTTTTTATTTGTTTAACCATACCACTGTCTTTCTATCCTTACTCAAGTATTTCCTTATAAATAGCATGCATTGTTTCTTTTTTCAAAATAAAATCCTTCAGTAATTTCCAAAATGTCTGTCAGACATTCAATTTTCTTTGCTGCTTCCTTTAGCTTTTTTTTCATCATTTTTTTTGGGTTTTGTTTTTTTGCAAGCCTACCCATATTGACAGAATTCCACTTTTTAACATTGAGTGTAACTGCACGGAATTTTTGGGGTCTGCATTACTCCTGCAGGGATATTTAATCTCAGAATACTGTGGTTGCTGTTACACAGTCGCTTTTTACCTATAAGGGTCTTTATCAGGTTTTGGGCACCCTCTGTACAGAAGCAGCTCTTGTATTTCCTTCTGTGGCTGCTTAGCCAGATGTTCCATAAAATAATCACTGATGGCATCTACAAATCTCATTTCTGCTGCAGTTTCTGTGACATTTATCCAGTCCACAGGCAGTGGGAGGGAACTGAAATATCACATTCCCGTTGAACTTGTTGCCCTTGTTGTCTGATCTCTTTCAGTATAACACAGTCAGAGCTGCCGTTGTGGTAACCCAGCAGGTAACACAGAAGATAATACAGGGCCAATACTATAACTCTTCCCATTACTGTTCTTCCTTAACACAATTTAGGAATATATGGTTTTCTCTGGAAAAAGCAAACAAACAAAAACAACCAACCAACCCTCCCAACTCCCAAAAGAACAACCCAAACAAAAAAAGGCCAAAACTACTACCCGATACCCCCTAAAACAATGTCATGATTCTGCTATAGAATGTTTTGTCTACAAACCCACCTGCTGTAAACCACATTTACAATTGGAAGAAAAAACATTAAAAGTGAGTTTATTCCAAGTTGTCATTTGTTTGAACTGTACAGTTTAAAACTCACTAAGAGAGTAAAAAACTAATAAATCTGTCCCCAAACAAACTGAAAAAGATACACAAATGCAGAATGCAGTGCAACTCTGAATTTTCATGCAGAGAAATCAGGAAATTTCGTGCTTATGGTTCCTTTGCTTTTTTATAATGACACACTGAATGGATACCATAAGATAAATCAGGTTTTCTATGATACGTGTGCTAGGTGAGATTAAATGATGCTCAAAGATTCCTGAGCACAGATTTCTTGATTCAATTTTTAAGTGTTAAGAAGCATACTGACTTTATTTTACCTCCCTGAAATATGTGTATTTTTTTACTTGTCCTTAATTAAATAATTATTTTAGCTTGATGAAACTTTTTCTTAGATTTCACAGTAGTCAAAGCATATGGTATTTTAAATTAGCCTAAAATGGGTAACAGAAGACAGACTACATACACAGATTAGGAGCCTTTACAGGCAATCTCACTTAGCATCACACAGCACATTTAGGAAGCTGCTATTATGAATGTAAGTAAGAAAGTAGTTTAAATTGGAAAGGAAAGCTTACATTTAAAAACCACTTGAAAAAAAGATTAATGGCCAAATTAGCATATTTATTAACATTGACAAGAACTGACTAATGGGGCATTTCTGATTCTTGTTTGCCTTAGAATAGCAGCAGAGACTGTACTTACTGCTATTGTAACCACAGTACGGTCAGCAAATGCAGTCATGACCACCTTCTGGAGTATGTTCTCCTATGGAAAGAAGAATATTTTATGCTTTTCAAACAACAGAATTTACATGATAGACACAGACAATAAGAAGGCCTAAGTAACCACTGATTATTCCATGCTTTTATTGATCTTGCACCACAGAAATGAAAAATTAACTGCATGCCAGAACGAAGCCAGAGCCTGGTCTCCAGTTAGACAGCCCTGCTCCCCTGCTACTCCCACTGCCTCTGGGGTTCAGAGGACACAAGAGCTGTGCTCTGGCCCTCAAAACTCCTGCTCTCCTGACCAGGTTTACAGTGGGGAAATCCAAGGTGAATTCAGGGTGCTGCGAGGCTGCAACTATGCTGGCACTCAGTAGTGTGTTCTTCTCCCCACTGCAAGTCCAGGAATGTTCCAGCACACTGGGAACATCTAACACCAAGGGCTGACAGAGATAAACAAGGGAGTGTGCTGTACCTGGCATATTTAACAGTGGAGATGATATTTAAGATGGTCTTAACATACATAGCTCTCACTCAACAAGTACTCATCCTTTGCTATGTAGGAGACGTTGCATACCAAACTGCCTAGAAGTGTCACTAACACAGATACTTTCATTTGGTGTTATCTGTTCTTTAGATAAGTATTTCAAGGTAGGAACTCTATTCTTAATGTGTCAAAATCCAAAATGTGTTTTAACTGGGCTGCATACAGTAGAATTCCCAACCCTACCGACAACTTAACATTTTACTGAACTAAAAATTGTAGCTGTTGTAAACCATCCCACCCCAAATATTTTCTTTACTTATAGCAGGAAGGAGACTGAAACCTTTATTGTAGCAACCTAACAGATGGAAAAAAATCCTAAAAACGTACCATTCTATTTGGTTAAAATCCAGTCACTGCATTATTATTGAGTGGTTTAACATCTGCCCAGCAACTCCAGACAATTAATGCAATAATCTAGTATGTCTTTTCTGTGACTCTGTTTATTTCCTTGACTCTACTTTCAAGTCTTTTAACTTCCTGACGTGTCCTGTCCACCCTGCTGGGGAAATTTGTTGCTTGCCCATTTACCTTTCACTGACAGTTCCAGCTGACCTTCCAAAGCTTTGTTTACTTTAGAAACTGCCAATTAAAATAACCTGCTTCATTTTCCTAATGCAAGCAGTTCCGCAATATCTATTAAATTCATAGTAAAATGGTTTGAAAGGTCTTTGGATTTGTTAGCAATGACTCCCAATCACGTGGACTTGTGAACACATCTGCACTAAATATGGCATAAGCATACTAGAGAGTAGATAGGATTGCTTTCTACCTTTTCTTCACATGTTGTCAGTTGTCTCTCCTTCAAGGAAAACAAGAAATCAGAAACACTCTAAACTCACCGTTGCCATGTCAATAGATGCTGTGGCTTCATCCATGATGAAGATGCTCGTCTTCCGCACAAAAGCCCTTGCCAGGCAGAACAGCTGCCTTTGGCCCTGGCTAAAGTTTTCACCCCCTTCTGTGACTATAGCATCTGGAAATGATACAACAAAAACAGTATTTATACTGTGTGTGTGTACGAGAAGGTCAGATCAGAACAGAGCACGTGCTTGGAAAATAATGTCTCACTTTCAGCACAAAGTAATATTTCCTCAGTCTACAGCTGTTGGTGATGTTATTTTACCTGTTTATTTCCATTGTTCAAAACAACCTGTACTTTTGTCTCACTATATTCTTTATATCTGTTAGATATCAAAGTAGCTAAGGATGTTTAAGAGTGAGTTTCTACGGAACTCTATGACACGGCACCTCCCTATCAAAGCAGCATCCATCAATTCTTTACCCTAAGGATGTGTAATTTAGGATTATACATTTTAAGGGATTTTATTGATGGTTCATTTGTTTGTTTGTTTGTTTGTTTTGTTTTGTTTTTTTTTTCATGGCCAAATGATTCACACCTTTAAGCTTTTGAAATCTTCCTCCCTGGACATGACTATGGGAAAATAAAAAAAAAAAAACATGTTCTAGATAACACCTGACTTGTTGACACCTTATTTGCATTTAAGAGACCCACAAACCTAAATACTTCATAATGAAGACATACCCACTGATTTGAAAAGAAAGAGGATTCTGCTCCACAGCTACAGTTGATAAAGCAGTTACATGGCTGTAGGACCTTTGACTCCAGCCAAGCACTTTTTGTCACCTTCCATAAACCTAAAAAGCTCTTTCTTCATCAACTACCCTTTTAATAAATAGATGTGAAAAAGGAATGTTGTGAATACTGGAAACAATATTCTCAAAAGGAAGTCTTATTACCTAGACCCCCAGGTAGTGCTTTCACCACATGCTTGAGCTGTGCTATTTCCAGTGCTTCCCACAGCATGCTGTCAGTGCATTTCTTCTCAGGGTCCAAGTTAAACCTACAGTCACGGGTAATTCAAGAACATCAGTCAATAGAAACTTCTGCAATGGATTTCTTCTTTTAGTGTGCTTAGAAACAAATTTACACCAATGTGATTAAGAAGAAAATTTGACACTTTCAGTTGAGCAGAAAGAAAAAAGCTTCCTGTTTTGCAGATATCTTTATGGTTTTATAATTTATTTTGTTCTGAATAAACTAAAGAAATTCTCATGTTTTACTGGAAAAACCTATGACTATACTCAAGTTTAAATTAACACTAATTTTTTAACAAAGGGCAAAAATCTACCCTCTCTCCTTTTAAATCCAGTGTCTCTTTGTTTTTCACTCCTACAGAAACCTTAACAGAATAATCAAGTTTCATACTGCATTATGAAATGCAAGTCTTTACTGCAAATTAGCAAATCTTGCATTTATGAATAGATGAACATTATTTTAGCTTGCTGTGGCCCAGAAACGATAGCAACAAATGTGAATCTCATGTTACATTAGTATATGGAATGATAATAAAAGATTCAATGGTGCATAACACTGTATTTTTATGTTTTACTCTTGCTGTATGTGTTGTGAATGACAGATGCTGGCCTAAATAAATTTTTTAATAGGTTAATTAGCACAACAAAGGTATACAATCACATCATCTTCTTGATGAGAATGAATTGTGCTCTATTCAGGCACGTTCAGGAGATAACCATGAGATCTGTATTAGCATGGAGTCAGCAAACCACAGAAACCTGTATCATTTTCAGTGAACTCTAATGACTTATGTAGAAACTACAACTGCAGGTGATATAACTGTGCACTGAGGATGGTACTGTTCTTTTCCCTAGGTAAATGCCATGGACATAGGGAAGGATATTTGCTGGAAACTGTGGAATTTTTGCCATTGTTTCTACTGCAACCTCTTCTCAGAGAATTAGGAAGAGAACAAAAAAAACCCCACCAGGAACTAAGGTGTTTGGTGTCACAGATGAGAGACCAGCTCAAAGACTAGAGAAGAAACATGGATAAAATAGACCAGTCTCCCAGTACTTCTCATATTCTATTGCTTTCCCTCTGTCTACATCATTTGGTAGTCTGCATTTTTTCCATCTCCTATTTTAAGACAGATAGATCAAAACAGGGTGAGTGAAAACGACAGACAGAAGGCAGCGATCCTCCCTACTCCAACTGAGGACACTGGAATTGAACAGCTGGGCATAAAAGTAATTATATAGTTAAATTAGCATATATAATTCATATTATATGACATATAAGCAATTACCTATTGCTTTATTTATTGATGGTGCTTAATACTTACCGGATTGTTCCACTGAATAAAATAGGATCTTGGAGAATGATTGACAGCCTGGATCTTAACGTCTGTAAGGGGAGCTTAGCAATATCTATACCATCGATGATAATCCTTCCTATTCAAAAGAAAATGGACAGTCTGTTTATTGTGCCACACAGCTGCTGGCAAAGACACGGCTCACTTCTAGGCTGAAATGCAATACAGCAGGAACAGGCCCTGTATCACATATCCCCTTCACTAATGAAACATGCTTTGGCTAAGCAGCAAACACAACTGCCCGGAGACTCAGCTGCAGCTGGAAAGAACACGAAGTATACCTGTAGTATCTTATGAATGATTAGACACACTGCTTAACTGCTTGACCAATATAAACATTTATCTAACAATAAGGTCAGACTTTACTTCAATCAGGGACTAATTACTGGGGGCAACAAGCGTTTCAGAAAGCCAAATTACTGTTGAGCACTATGAAATTGTATCTCCAAGTACAACTGTCTGGCTCCGCATAAGGGCTCTGTGGGTGATGTGGTTGGGAAACGGGCTAACATCTTTTTGAGATGCACTCCGTGAATGCATGGCCATGGACATGGCACACAGAGCAGGAAATATGGCAGGAAATTCCAGGGCAGCAGGCCAAACTGCAACCCCCAGTTGCTGACTTTTCTGGGCCCAGCAGATCCCATCTGTGCCTTGGATCTTTCTTTGTGCTTGGACACTTTTCCCTTTTATGCTTTCCTTCCACTGTTGTGATTTAACAGCACAAAAGGCTGTCATATGTCACTCTTGGACTTTTGCTTCTGTCAAGTAGAATTTTTATTGATCCAGCTTAGGAATGGCACAGCTGTTAGGTGACAGATGACATTGGATTTAAACAGGGCCAGAAAGTGTGTCCTGCAGATTCAAAACCCACACTTCAGAGCTGCTGATGTTAAGAAGGCGGCTACCAAAGCACCTTCAGGTACTAAGCTTGACTGATACACAAAAATGTAATCTTACCCTCAAAAGTGTCAACCATTCTGAAAAATGCAAGAGAGAAGGAGGATTTTCCACTGCCTGTTCGGCCGCAGATCCCAATCTGTGACACAGAAAGCAGATGAACATCAGGCAAGAAGAAATGGATAATGTCTGTACTTGACACTTCAGAGGAGTCGGTGGAGGAGCTGTTCTGATCCACATGATCCTCTTGGCATCCTGACAGGTCAGTCAAACCGAACTGGCTATAACAGAATCACTACATTTGCTTTTTGTCTTTAGGGGTCTGAGCATTTAAGGATAAATCGAGGCCAGTCCTATATACAGGAACAATAGGAGAGCAGTAATGATGGGGATAAAGGCAAGAGAGTCACATGAGAAAGATGAAAAATAGGTCTAGCGCAGTAAGAGCTCACTGTCACTTCTTCTGGCACAGTTTGCTGATGGCAGAGCACTGGGATACTGAGGGGGGGTGTATGCTTAAACATACCAAGCTAACAATCCAATCCCCCAGACCCCTTTTCAGTCCACTTCATTCTTTGAGAGAAAAAACCCACTGTAATTCAGTCATCAAAACATTCTGTGGTATGTTTTTTAACTCTGATTTATGTGATGTGCCAGTATAAAAAGCTTCTCAGAATTATTGCAGTTCTTTACCTTTTGTCCAGGTGAGATGTGGGCATTGACGTGCTTTAGCACTGGCTTTAAGTTGCTGTCATATCGGACACTGAGGTTCTGGATTTGGATTTCCCCTCTGTCTGGCCAGTTCTGGGGAATCTGTGAGGAAGCTGTACCAGGACCACAGTGGCAGGAGGGAAAAAAAAATTAAAAAATCAACCCTCTTGTGATAAATTAATTGGTCCATTAAGTGATTTACCACAATTTCCATGGTAATACACTACAGAATCATTAAAATTTCAGAAAGCTCATTCTGCATGCTGCACAAAACTGCACTTACAAAGGAGCCCTTCGTAATTTTCAGCTTCTGTTTTGAGAAGGCCATTGATTCTTTTCACTGCACCCAGCTGGATCTCCATGTCAGCCAGGTTACGAACCATCCAATTCAGATAGTTAGACACCTGATGCAAAGCAAATACATGACTAAATTCCAGATTTTTAGTAGTTTGCATCATTTGACCAGCATGCAGTTTATATTCCTACACAGGAACGCCTCAATAAGTGGAAGGTTGTGAACAAACTGTATGGTGCACATCAACAGGGAGGCAACAATGACTAAAGGTTAAATTTCCTAACTGCAGTGCACAGATACTTTGGTACTATGGAGATCTATCTACATCCACAGAAAAGAGGGGGGAAACAATTAAGACAGGTGACAAGACATCATTTTGGTAACATAAGGTTTGACAATCTAGAATGATGTGCCAGGGCATAATTACAATTGATGCATTGAAAATGTATTCTTCACAATGCAAGACAACATAAAAATTATGAAGCAAATTGGCCATGTTTTGTTGACATATTTGAACTAACACCTTGATATGCATTTTATCTAAAAACTGAAGGAAACATACACTCAAATATGTCAAGCATTAAATGTGAACTGATGTAAGCACATGGTTTCAGTGATGTTACAGTACCCACTATAGATGTACAGACACCTTCAATCTTCCTGTTCATCTTTGTGCCCTGAAGAATTACAAAAAAATGTTTGGGAGAGACAGAAAGGGTCCCGAGATTCTTACCATAAGAGCATAGGTTAGTCCCAAGCCTACAAGTCCTGAAGTGAGTTTATTATACAGGCAACTGGTAATAGAAGTGACAGCTGCTATGAGTACCACACATGCTCCAATGTACTCCTGAAGGAATATGAATAAGCTCCATCACTATAAGTCTACAAAGGATCAAAACATTCTCATAACTTAGCATATCAAATAACAAAGCCATTGCATATTTTGAAATACAGGCCAAAAACCCCATGTAACTCCATACAGACCCTGCCTAGGAAACCATTCTTACTGCCTTTAGTGGGGCCATGATGTTTGAAAATGCTATTGTAACAATACTCCTAATCTTCATCTGGAGAAGTCAACACAGGTATCTTAAGCATGTAATGGAGGTGGTTGAAACCTTGCAGCTGATGTTACCTGGGATAGGAGGGAAATGTTCACGTGGTCCCATCTGTGAGCAGATCCTCTCTCTGTGGCTGATGATGAACCACTGGTAGGCTCAGCTGTTGCTGCTGAATTGCTACCATCCATATTTTTTCAAACAAGCTGTTCTTGCACAGCATGTACCTGTTAGTTGGACTATGTCCACCCATAATGGGCTTTTGCTGCTTGAAGTTAAATCACTGGTGATTTGACTTCCCCCAGACAGTTCTTTGAGTAAAATCGGGTAACAGACTAGAGAACAAACTCTGTAGGAGGGAAACTGTCACTTGTCTATGTTTGTACTGTTTAGTGATATAGGCATTGATCAGAATTAGGGACTTCGGGTGGTCTAGGTCTGAACATATAAAAGGATAATAACACTTTATTTAAGTCATACTCAATACCTGAACTTAAGTAGCAACAGGTGCCAGAAAAAATGGCACGAAAGTTGAATTAACATACGTTTATTACGTACAAACGGAGTCCATGTTACCAGAACAGCGGTACAACGTCTGCATCTAAAAATCTGATACCACCATCCACAATATAAAATTCCTTGGTTTGTGTCTTGGAGAATTATTTTTAATAAACCATTTCTCATGCCAGGCCACTTAACTGAGCAGGAAACAGGCCACAGAATATGTTTGGGATTCTTCAGACGACCCCAAAACAGGCACAAACCTATCTACAACCTTCTGCTCATTCAGAGAGCTTCCGAGTAGAAATATTCCTAGGGAGCCATAAGGCGGGGACCTGCTGACATTGACTGATATGGTTCCTTCCACAATGGCATCCTGGCTGGTGCCACTGCTCAACTAGCTCTGATCACTCTTCACACACAGAGGAGCCAATGTGACCTATAAAAACTATTCTTGTCTTGGAAAAACAGCTGCAAGCTATAAGGGAAAATTCATACTCCATTCAGGTTCCAGGATGGGTTTGGCACGTGCTCATTACAGTCAGAGAGACACAGAGGGCAAAGGTATAGCTTTGAAACCCCGATGAGGCTGTTGGATTCCTTGGAACAAAGTCAAAAATTCATTGTGTACACTCAGTAATTAATGTACTTGCCATGCGAACTTCCAGCCAGCGATTGGCAGCTGTAAGGAAAAGGGAAGCAATGTTGTTGGAATCTGTGTATTCGAGAAGTTTTTGTCGAAATTTGGCTTCATACCTAAAAAAAAGAATTAAAAAAAAGAAAGAAAATAAAAGACAGGAAAGGAGAAGAATGAAGAAAGACAAGAGAAAGACAAGAGAAAGACAAGAGAAAGACAAGAGA
>NW_020897693.1:6379730-6399687 GCF_003984885.1 Neopelma chrysocephalum
GACAAGAGAAAGACAAGAGAAAGACAAGAGAAAGACAAGAGAAAGACTAAATGAGTCAGGCCTTGGAGTCTTGGAAAAATGAAAAATACAGTTCAGTTTCTGGGGTATATGCTTATGGGCAGCTTGACACAGGGTCTAAATCAGAATATCCATAGTTCAGACTGACATAATTTGTAGACTCATATTTGACACAGGCAAACTCTATTTGTGCGGTATCTTAATGAGTAAATAAATGTTATTGCCTTGATGAAACTCTATGGGATTTCAAGATCCCACTGGACATTTTCTGAATGTATTTTATTACATGGTAATTGTGAGAGACAAAAATCTAAAACTAAAAAAAACTAAAATAGTTATGAGAGAAATTATACTCGTGAAAAAAAGTATTAATGCTGCAGAATGCAGTTTCTCTTCTCACTTAATCATATAAACTCAAGTTTTAAAATTTATATTACTGCAGTACCTAGGAATTGTAACAATTTGTAAGTATAAACTCAAAGTACCTGCAGTCATAGGGCTCCCATATTAGACAAATATGTTTGTCCTTATCACAAAACAAGTGGAGCACTTCGGAAAACAGAAGTCCGACTCCATGGTGCAACAAAAAGTAACAGGCTGCAAAAAACCCTTCCCCTTCCCCTCAAGGAATTAGCCACACTACACAAAGCAGGATTAATGGCAAATAGGTCTGTTTACAGTTTCTTAAAGTGGATCTGCACCCACTCATCCATTTATCTGGGCGTGTTTATTTTTATATGTGTAAATTCATGTGATGTTAATGATAAAGTGTTTCAACAATTATGGCTTATAGTTAACAAGTCTGGCACAAGAGCCTTTTCCAGGGTAGTAACAGAAGTTTGAAGGCCTGAAGATTTAGTTTGGTTGCTTTTTCCTTCCCTTTACTACATTAGCCAGTTTAACAAACTTCTCATGTTTCCCTATGAAACTTTATCCCATTTATATCCTTTAACTGCAACAAGCAGGTCTCCTTATAGTGATATGAAAAAAATAGGACAATGTCTAAGTATGAAGTACATGGTTTGGAAAAGCTTTCAAATTTGTTCACTGCAGAGTACTTTAATCCTTCTTCTGAGTACAGTATAATAAAGTTACAACTTGACATAAATCATTTATGCTTTTGAGGAAAAGAAATATGTGCCTCTTAGTGGAAATAGTTTAGCTGTTCACAACTTATGTCATGTGCCAAGACATAAGAGACATGTCTGGGTTAGAAGGGACCTTAAAGATCATCTAATTTCAACTGCTCTGCCATGGGCAAGGACACTTTTCACTAGATCAAGTTCCTCAGAGCTCCAACCTGGCCTTGAACACTTCTAGGCAATCTGTTCTAGTGCCCCACCAACCTCACAGTAAAGAATTGTTTTCCTAATATCTAATCTAAACCTACTCTCAGATTGAAATGATTCCCCTTTGTCCTGTCATTCCATGCCCTTGTAATGGTCTCTCTCCATCTTTCTTGTAGTCTCCTTCAAGTACTGGAAGGCTGCAATGAGGTCACCCCAAAGTTGCCTCTTTTCCAGGCTGAAAAAACACAATTCTCTCATAGGAGAGGTGCTCTATCCCTCTAATCAACTGAGTGGCCCTTCTCTGGACTTATTCCAAGAGGTAGATGTCTATCCTGTGCTGGGGACCCCAGAGCTGGATGCAGTACTCCAGGAAGGATGCAGTACTCCAGGTGATTTTGCCCCTCTACTCACCAGAATGGAGTAGAGAGGCAGAGCCACCTCTCTCAACGTGGCCAGGCTGCTTTGGATGCAGCCCAGGATCTGGGCTGGCTCTGAGCATGTTGGTGTGTTTGCACAGCCTAGAATGGTTGTTCCTGAAGGCAGGCATTAGTGTCACTGTGTCAGAGCTGCTAAAGCCTTGTCTCTCCTCAGGGCTCATTACCCTCAGTGCCCTACCATACAGAAGTGGCTGTGCTGCTTCTAGAACCAATTCAGTCACACTTAACTTTCCTATGTCAATACCATGAAGAATTAGGTGATACAGATACACTCAGAAGATGTTTGCTACACATCATGAGTCAGTCATGCACGTGCACGTGGAATGAGGATCCCAACAAAGTTACTGCTGTTGCTGGATCACTGCAGAGATACCAGAATTTCTCTTCAGAAAGTGTCCCCAGATTACTAGACCTCTCAGAAAACAGACCGGTCTTTGCGGAAGCCTTCACATTTAAATTTTTTTGCTTATTTAGCATCAACACGATCTGAAGTGTCAGACAGCAAACTAAATCAGGCCAGGGCATCTGCTGAAGGTACATTTGTAGGTGCAGCAGTAGCTGTCCTTCTGATCTCCCTCTAGACTTTTTTTATATTTCTTTCCTTATGCATTTTGAGTAAATCCAGGACAGAGAGTTACCAAGGGTAAGGACACTTTGGGAACAACTGGCACCTCGTAACAGAATGACTAGATTCCTGAATTAGTGTTATTTTTAGGGATGCTCACGCTAGCAAGTCTAAACTCCACTCCTGCTAATATGTTAGGCAGCTGAAAAGCTACACAGTCCTAAAAATAGCTGGGTTACCAGCTGATGCAGGAGGCTGGCAGGCAGATGGAATACAAAACTTACTGAAGGCACATGGCTGGCTGGGTCAGAGACACATCAGTTACTGCAAGATTTAAGAAAAAGGAGGCACCAAACACAATTCTTTGACAGAGGAATTCATTCCAAAGTGACAGGAAGAATCAAGAGGGAATGTTCTGAAAGACTGAAAATATTAGCTAGATGGCAATAAATATTATTTTCTGTATCAACAACAGGAAATATACAGCCATAATACTCTAAAGATCCTCTTGATCAAGTAGAAGAATATATGGATAAAAGAGAAAAGCAACAATTAAAAGAGAAATTGATTTTCCTGAAAATTTAACATAGACATAACTGCAAACTTGAGGACACTGTTGGCACTTAATGGATTAAATATTCAATAACAGTAATTAATAATGTAAAATACTATGCTTTTCTACCACTCTCAGGGAAGCTACCTTCAGTCAATCTTAAATTCGTTGTTCTTTCATTGAGCTATTTATGTCCTATTTAAAACAGTTTAAGAAGAAGTTAACTTTGTGCATTACTTTTATTATAAAATTAAAATTACAGGTTAGGAGAAATAAGCACTACTGTTTCAAAGACAGAAGGGTAACAGTAATAATTAACTGAAAAAACACACAGACATTATCTAGATGAGATGGGTGGAGAAAACAGTTGACTGCGTTTGAGTCAACTGGGAGAAGACAAGAATAGCACTAGTGCAGGGAAAGCATCTGGTAAGCTCAGCAGCAGTTTCATTGGTACCTCTGAAGTATCAGCATGACTTCCAGTTTTGTAACACAGATACACGACCCAGGCACATTATCAGGTATTCCTGGGGTGCTCTCCTCTGAGCTTATGTGGATGGAAAAATGAACCAAAGGAGGCAAAGAAACACTTTGTCTCCAGTTTTTGTATTTACAAAATCAGTATAAACACACACATTTTCAGCTAGCAACCTGAAAAATAACGTGGGGTGCTACTGTATCCTCTGAAGTCAAGCACAGTTTATCTTACCAGGACATCAACTCATACACAGATTGCTCTGGCATAACAAGTTGGTGCATATTAGTTATGTCATGGAAATTGTCCAAGCCCATAGTCTGCCACAGCACATGCTGTGGTAATTGCAAGCTAATTTAGCTTCTTAAATCACATTTGATCACAAGTCTTTTTTCAGACTGCATACAAGTGTCTGGACAGTAGCCACAGGGCAAATGACACACATTAACTTGTTTTTCTCCAGTAACTCCTTCAAATGCAAAATACTTAAAGTTCTTCAATGCTTTAGTGCAGCCCTTACCCATGCTTTGGGGACTCTGGATTTTCCAGGTGATCCCAGTAACAATTACTTATAACTGCCCAATTGCAGAACAGCATCAGAGATAAATATTCAAAAGTGAGGTTATGTATGTTTCTTAAAAAACTATACCTGAAGGCTCGGATGGTGGTAAGACCTTCAACAGTCTCTGAAAAATGGGAGAGCAATGGTAGCTGAGTGCTGTCATCCAGCTGCTGCAGGTCCCTGGAGAGGGTTATGAAAAGAATTTCGTAAAAAGCCAGTTTTGTTGTGCAGTTATTCTCTTGAACCAGGCCCAGGGAGTGAAAGGGAATATCATCACAATAATCACAAACATAAAGTTTAGATAAATTGCAAAGCAGTGCCACATGTCCCCAGGCAGGGAACGAAGTCCCCGGGAGGATTTTTCTTTTAACACTGAACTAGCTGGAGTTATGAATGGGCCTTTTCCCTTCACTGCCTTCCCTCCTTTCTCCTATATTCCTGTTTGTTGTATTCCATTGTTTATTGATTTAAACACCATTCTGGCTCTATGCTGAATATAAATTTGATGGGATTCTGCAAATAAGAGCTTGAGTTAAGCAGAAGGCAAAATGCATCCCTAGATGACAGCATAACTTCTCACTGAGCTAACAGCATAACTCAAAAACTCAACAGAGTAAATGAGAGCACATTAGGTTGCACTTCTCCATGTCATATTTAGTCATCATATCAGTAAAAGCACATGTAGGGTGAAATTCTATTTAGTCTCAATTTCTTCCAGCAGGAAGTAAATTGGTTGCAGACTCCCTCTCAATCTGTGCATACATGAAGGAATATGCATATTTTTGCATTGCTGCAAATGTTTCTTGAGTGTCACAAGGGGAAAGCTGTTTGACCTTAGAAGGAGAAAAGTCACAGATATGGTTATAATTTTTCATCTTGTTAAAAACTACAAGGCACTCAGAACAGGAGAGGTTGCTTGTGCATGTTGGATTCTTAGTGGTCAGCTGTACCACCATGGTTATACTGCATTCTGCAGCCTCTCCCTGGCTTTACAGATTTCCACTTCCACCTGGACAGGCAGACATCAGTTTCCCAGTTTTGTCACTACATTTTTTTGGACATGCCCAGATTGCAGCCCTTGGGGACAACAGAATCCAATTAGGTTTTTGTCTCCTGAGAACTCCAAAAAACTTAGATCATGCACAAAGGCTCTGCTCATGCCTCCCAGAAGTTTTGGGAGAGCTCGAGCTCTTGAAGAGCTGCCAACAAAGACACTTGTAAAATGACACTACAGTGGATTTGTCCCACTTTTAGACAGGAACATGGCTTTGACAGGACCAGATTTAATCATGAAGTTTCTCTGCACTGTAATTCTGCAATGCACTACTCATTCACTGTAGATGTTTCTATTGCCAGAATTATATTGGTTTATGTTCTTACCGTGAGGCGACTCGGAAGTACTTCTGGATGAAGTAGCACATGATTGCAAGGGGAACCAGAGCAATGAGGAACATGGGTGTGACGTATGAGATGACAGCAAGGGCAGATACACACAGCAAAGTGGAACGACTCAAGCACTCCAGGGTAGCTGGAATGTGCTGGATAAAGAAGAAAAACCGCACAAAAACTTCCATAACACATCAAGTTTAAACCATCATTATTTCATTTTCCTTTCTCCCACTTGCACAAGGAATAAAATTTTTGAGGATTTGAAGCACTAAGCATATGGGTCTGCTCTTAAATGTACTGCTGGGTTTTGGGAACACCTGAAGGGATTTATGTGGGGCTGCTCCACATGTCTGTATTGTGGAGCACAATCCTCATGTCAGACAATTACAGATGGACACGAGAGACGATTTTAGCAGCTGCATCAATCCTATGAACTGGCAGTGCAGTCTGGAGTAAATAATGATAATGTGAATTTCAATAATTTCTATTTTAGGCAATAACATTTGCCTTTTTCTCATTTCATTTGCTCATATTGTGAAATGAATGTTTACCCACTTTCAAAAAAAGTAGATACTCTTTAATTTGGGGATATCACTATGGATCTAATTTCGCTTCTCCTTTCCATACAGGGCATCTTAATAAAATAAATGGTTTCTCAATGTGCATTTAAGATGAGGAACTCATTCAGAAATGAGAAAATCATGATGCAAATTGATACAGTCAAAAATATATTTAATCAGTGAGCTTTATCTAATTAAGTCTATAATAAATGAAAATCCAGTCTTTCAGATTGAGAAAGACAGGATAACTTGGGAGCTTGAATATATTTATTCAGTACCTGGTCAATGGTATTGCAGTCAGCTGAAAATCTGTTCAATATACTTCCCAGAGGTGTTGTTTCAAAAAACCTAAATTGCAACAAGGAACAGCAAAGATTGCAATACTGATATTAGAACTGGTTTAGTTTATTTTTTTGTCTTACTTAAGCTTGGTACTATATCTCAGAAACAAGCAAATAGATTGACAGCCACAGTAAAATTCCATATTCTTCCCAGTAACCATGGCTTTCCTATAGAATAGCAGTCTGGAATATACAACCACAAGCACCAACCCAACTACCTAGAACCTACAAGAAACCTACAACTGCAAGCACACCCTCAGCTCCCTTTGCTGCCTAAGGTATGCACATCATATGATTACACTTGAAAAATCCTTTCAGATTTTGATTTGAGTCTCCTTCAATTCATGAAAAATGCAAACCAAGTTAAATTGGAGTGCCTTGCATTTTTATGGGAACAGAAATGCATAACTAAGAATAATTGTTGGAATAATATATTAAAAGGCATTTGGATATGCGAAATGCAAACTACATTATTGCTCTGTAATTTTTTACTGTTCCATAACTCATGCTGAACCTGAAGTCTAATTCTATCCTGGAGGAAAAAAAAAATAAAGTGAGTTTTCCATGCATGTTATTTCTCTGTGATTTCTGGTTCAAATACAGTTAGCATAGAAATAAGATGGTTATTTTTCCTAATGTCCAGTAAGAGCTGCAGGTTTGAATCAAGCTGCAACTTTCCTGTCATGCACAGGAAAGAAAGCTTCTGGAGGCAACAAAGGCCTTCACTGTTATCTGTGCATCCCAGTGTCCTCTAGTGATGCTGGTAATGACACTTGTCTAAACTCATTACCTTTCATTGACTTGCACAGTTGCTGCCTGACAGTAAATATTTCCAGTGATTAAGATGATAATGCAGGCTATGAATTTACTGTACAACATATTGATCAATAATTGTGTTTTCTCCCTAATTAAAACAGCAAAGAGAAATTAAACATTCAAGGAAGTAAATCTCTGAAGTCACAGTCAGGCAGGAGAGGCATTTGTCTCTGTATCCAGGAACTCAAGCAGCCTGGGTACCATTTTCAACAACTACTCAGGAATTTGATACCTGGTGATTTTCAATGACATGTTAAAAAAACGTGATGCACAGTTACTTCAGAATAAAACCTGTACTTAGAAGACTGTCTTGAAGTAAAGAAGACAAAATCACTACAATACAATTTGTATAACAATCAGAGAAATACCTCATTGGAGCCAAAATAATTTTATTCAGTAAAGCAGAGTGTAGCTTTTTGGTGACTTTCAAACCAGTCCACTCCACTGCTATTGATGTGACAAGACATAATACGATGCCAAGGCAGCAGAGAATGCTGAAAACTTTAGAATATGGAGAATGGTCGAAATCCTAAGAAGCAAAGAGTAACACAATTATTCACTTTAAATTATGTTTAAAATTTATTGTAAACACACAAGCACAAGACTGAAAAAACATAAGGAGTAAATCCTTTTTTCCTCCCTAGATTAAACTGTCCATGATTTTTACTCATCTTAACTCACAATTTTTTATCCTTTGGAGAGTGAAGTGTTTGCATGAAAATAAGAGATTAATCAGAAAATTAAAATCACAGAATACTACAAAAAGCCCTGCTTACAGTGAGAATGCAACAGTACAGGAAAAATAAAAAAGACCTATGATATCAAAATTACTTTAGAGACCAGGGTTTAGGTATATCAGCTACGTGATGAAAATACAACAAATCTACCAGAACTTAACTGTTAGTTTTACTGCACTGTGCACCCAAAAATGTATTGAGCTTCAAAACACTCTGGAGCTGCTCTTTTACTTGAAACATAGCGCACCACATACAACTCCTGGAGTGGAAGTTGACCGTGGGAGAACGCCACCACCAGTTAGATCATAAGAGAAAGGTGAACAAGGCCTTGCATACCGTGCAGAGAGAGCAGTTTTTCATCTCTGGTTCCAGCTTGTTAGTGATGACAGCCTCAGTCCAGAGTGCCAGGCAGTAGTCGATGGCCACCATCACCGTGTGCTTCAGCAGCTGGGACAGGACCAGCAGCGGCAGGAGGAGGATTCCTGCTGCACTGAGGTACTTCCCACAGGCTCTCCAGGGCATCTTTGCTCTCTGGTGCAGCACAGAAGACAAGTTGTCTTCATCATCACTTTCTGTTACTTCTTCTGCAACGTGCAAGAAAAAAGCACAGCGACACTGACTTATTTGTGCACACTTTTCATCAGAAGTGGCAAGTGGCAGCTACAAACCAGGTCTTACAACACAGGATAAAGAGTGGCTTTAAGGTGAAAGTAGCTGCTCAGGCATGCATGTATTAACCTGTTAAAGTTTGTGTAATGCATGCTAAGAAGATACAAAAAACCTCAGCACTTGGTGATCAATTTCTTGAACCATGTTTTTGCAACTTGAAAATAGTGACTTTAATATTATTCTTTGTTCATTATTAAATCACATTCACACATAAGAAAAAACCTCAGAAGTTTGGAGGAAGCTATGACTTGTGTTTGCCTGCAATCACTGTAGTCCAGAGGTAAAAGCAATGGAAACATCACTCTTACAAATCATGACCCACATGGAAAATGATTTGTTCTCCTGCCAGTTTGAATGATGTTAATTCATTCTAATATAATTTAACTGTGAATCAGTAATGTACTA
This sequence comes from Neopelma chrysocephalum, assembly GCF_003984885.1. Classification (NCBI taxonomy): domain Eukaryota; kingdom Metazoa; phylum Chordata; class Aves; order Passeriformes; family Pipridae; genus Neopelma; species Neopelma chrysocephalum. The sequence continues at coordinate 6,388,547 of NW_020897693.1, forward strand.
TCCATGGGTTCAAAGGGTGCCCTTTACCTTCATCCTCTTCATCATCTTTCAGCAGTGCTTCACGGGAATACATAGTCCTCCGGAGATTTGTTCTTTCCAAAACAGGGTTTTCCTCAACAGTGGTTTCCTAAAAAAGAGAAAGTTCATGTATTTTCAACCAGAGAAAAAAAATTACTAGCTATTGAAACTATTGAATAGTTTCCATTGAATAAAACATACAAGTGAAAATCTCACAGCAGGCAACCATAAGTGAAGGATTTGCTACATCTGTGTAAAACTGAAGGACATAAATTAAATATCTAACATTAATTTCAGGTTGTCAGTCCCAACTCCTTTGGAATCTTAACTTTGACAATTATTCCTGACTTAATGAGAACCAAGATTAATATCTCATTCTTCCTGTGTTATAGGATGAAAGGCAAAACATCTTGATATAGGCACATCTGAAAAGCTTCTACCCAGTGCAATTAGTAAATTCAGGCATATAAAAACAATTGCCAGTATTAGCAATACTTTTCCTAAAATGGCCCTATTTTATATTCCTTACACAAGAATATTTTGACAGGGGTCTCTATCAAAAATGGATTAGAACAGAATCAAGGAAGTATGAGATGTCCAGATGAAGGAATTTATCTTAATAGATAAATAATAATGCTAATACTAATAGGACATTCATATTAAGTTAGATACCACACACAGCATGTCAACCCTTGCTAATGCTTTCAACCTAAGCAAAAAAAAAAAAAAAAAAGACATTTTCTTGTATATATTGATTGCCCTTCCCATCAAAAACCTTTTCCAGCTCTTGGTCTTGTCGATTCATTAACGTCTTCCAGTGTTCAAAAAGCTCAGTCTCTGATTTCTGAATGTCCTTGAGTGTTCCTTCTCTCTGGATGTAACCATCTTTCATTGCAATTATCTAAAAAGTTAGAAACACAAGTGGTGAGATAAATAGCCAGGTATGCCTATTTATTTTAAAGTTATGTTGCTGTGCCTTGACAGGATTTTCTCTTTTCTTAAATAAATAATATTTCTGCAAACAAATCTGTCTTCTAAAAGGACAGTGACATTATCTCTTCACTCTACCCTTCACTGAAGGTGCTGCAAAAAACCAGAAACTTCCTGCACTCTCGTTTTCAGAAAAGAAGGCTGCTTTTAAGAAAGAAGAATGGGATCTCTGTCAGCAGACAGGGGGGCATATTACTCTTCCTAAATACAAGTCATTAGCAAGATAAGATTTTAGAGTTCTCCTACCTCCTAAAAGGAAAAAAGCTTTTAGGAGCACACTGTGTGCAGTATGTTTTGACCTCATTCAGGCAATTAGACATGAGCATGCTGGCTCCCTCTGTTTGATACCACGGACTGATAAGGAAGAGCCAGGGAATTTGAATCCGTAAAGCTTTAAAAGCATAAATTGTCGACACAATTAGAAAGGAATTATATATGCAAGACAAAGTCTGAAGAGAATGGTTTCTGGGTTTGCATCAGTGTAATTACATTATATTCATAGTGTAACTACCTTCACTTTAGATCTGACAAGGAGAATTGGAAAATGAGGCGTGCAGATTGCAAACCCACATGACATCATTAAAAAATAGTTAATGCAGTAGTTATTTTTCTCTCTCCCTGGAAGTTCAGAAATTTCCATGGGTAGGGTGTGGGGAAATAATCTTTTCTGCTTATTGCTAAGAATTTACACCAGAGCAAAGGTAAAAATGGAGCAAACAAGGATTTTTTTGTGGTCAGTGTATTCAGGAAACCTATAATTGGATTGGACCTTGAATTCTTCTGAGGGTTTTGCTACAAAGATTTAGGAGACCATCACATATACTTCAAACAATATTTTAATTTAAAATTCCTTAATAGAACAAATATTCTCTCTTCACTCCATTGGCTAAGGCTTAATGACACCTGTACTTAGGAATAAAACCTGAACTATTTGATAATATCTTTATCTTTAAATGATAAAGTTAATAAAAATCCTTTCTGTCCTACAGGCTGCTTGGAACAATATATATAATAAAATTACTGAAACACATGTAGAAGATAATAAAAATGAAGTAACTTTCATACACTTCCCAGAACACCAACACCTAGAAATGGATCTGACATACACAAAGAAAATTAAAATGATTATACTGACACAAGGCCATAACTGAGTATATTTTTAAAAAATGCAAATATTTAACAATAAAAAAGAAGAAGTTAAAATTGACTTCATAGGGAGGGGAAGAAGGCAGAAAATTACTGTATCCTGAGAGACACTAACCAGAAAACCAGACCTGTGTTGAGAACTCAAAGATGTACAACTGAGGGACAAGGTCACAGCAGACACCATAAAGGACAAATGCTGCCCACCAAAAACATGGCCAGAACAAGATTAATGTCTCTCTGCAACTTTATACCAAGCCAATATGAAGCACAGGCAGCAGCTGAAATATGATTATTTCTTAAAACAAGTAAACTGCTGCTGTAGTGTGTGCAAGCTGCAGAACAGAGAGAAGTCCTGCTAGGAGGTATAACTGCAGTCATCAATCACCAGGGGCAAGGAGACCTGGGATGCTGTAGCTGGATAACCATAGGAAAACTAAGTGCAAGGCCAGTGTGTACCAATGAAACAAACAAAAAAAACCAATCTGAAAAACCAAACTTCCTTCTTCATCTTTGACATTTCCAATTACAAACCTTCATTTTTTTTCCTGTAAACTACAGGATACAACAAAGAAACCTAACAAAACAATCAAACATTACATATTTCTTAAAATCTTACCAATATACAAAGAGTAAAGATGTTCTTGATACATTGTATATTAGTACTAACCACAAGGAAACATTGGTATTTTCCTTATATTTCCATGTACCTCAATATCCATAAATGCACCTTCTTCTGTGACAGCACAAATTCCTAGTAACACCCCAGCAAAGTCAAATGTGTTACTCAAACATTTTATTGTTTTGAGATTTAAAAAAATGAGCAAAATTTTTCAATAGGGTGTTGGATACTCAATATTATTTTAAATGCAGCCTGCTTTCATAAGCGTTTTAAGTAGCAGCTCTATGAAAATCCCACCTGTTTAGGTGTTCTAAGATGGGAATCTCAAAATTGTGGTACCCCTAACTCATTGGCCAATTTACAAAAGATCTTTATTATATATCTTCTCATTAACTATGAAAACATTATTTGTAGCAAGACATGTTCATGCCACATTCTTGTCTCCTCAGAAAAAATGGGAAGAGCTTTCTTACCCAGTCAGCATGGGGCAAGTACTGCAGCTTGTGTGTCACCAGCACAATGGTCCGCTTGTCTTCCCGCAGCATTTTCAGGATCCCTTCTTGCATGAGATGGTCACTCAGGTGGATATCCAGGGCAGAAAATGGATCATCCTGTCGTGAAGATAAGGGGTCACCTTCTAGAGCCACAGCTTCAGGGATTTAAGGAAACTGACAGATTTCAATACCAGTAAAACTAATTAGATCAATACAGACATATAAAAGAAGCCCCAGAAGATCTAAATTGTGCCGAGGAATGGTTTTCTTAAATTACATAACACCAAACCTTGAGCTGTCAGACATATGGTAATGCCATGACTTTGTAAAGGCTTTCTGGGACCTGGTCCTGCCCCCAGACGTGTTCATGGCCCACATCACAGCAGCACACAGCATCTCTCAGGCTCGAGACAATGCCCCAGTGTGGGTCTGTGGCAGGTATTGCATAACTGCTCCAGGGCCAGGGCCAACAAACACATTTTCATTTCCTTTGTATATAATTGCCTGCAGATTTTTTTGCTTTTAAATTCATAAATCAATAATCTATTAACAATGAATCACACAAAAAAAAAATCACAAAAAGGAGCAATATTGATCATTTTGATGCCTCAGCTCAGACATTTGATTTATGACCTAGATTACCTTACTGAATCAATGAATTATAGGCAATTCATTTAGTCATAAGCTAATCTGTACCATCTTTTGGGGAACTTGTTTACCTAATCCTATTTACATGGAATTACAAACCTTGTGATTTGATATTTCTGCTTCCAATAGTGATACTGGTCGCAGGATTTACTTAGTATTATTATTTCATGCTAATATATTACACTAAAACCAGGCTTTCTTGAAAATCAAATTTTGGGTTTTTTTCTCCAAGGGTTTGTTGATAAAGTAGGGTTGAATTTTAATTAATTCTGCTTTCTGGGTGATATCACTGCCACCAGTTAGAGAGAGGTATAAGGAAAGAGGTGAGTGCTTTAGAAAGTCCCCTTAAATTTTTATTCCCTTAAATTTAGCAACAATTTCTATCGTGACTGTATTAGATACTTTAGTATTGTTGCTTTCATGCATCTACAACCCCAAATATACCCGAAATCGACAGTAAGACAAATATGACTGCTGAAATCTTAATAAATCAGAGCATCATAACATAAAGCACCTAAATAGTGCTTTTGAAACACAGTAACTTCTAACTGTGATGCTCGATTTACTCTCAAAAATGTATGTGCAACTGTGTGTCCACTGAGCTCACTGAGCAAGGACGTGTGTTGTCAGCTCTGCTGCTGCACTATTCCCATCTAGTACAGCCCTAAACACCATTCTGAGCCCTGGGTCTGTGCACAGCCACCTCCAGTGTGACGCTGCACCTCTGGGGACTGGAACTGCCAGCTCACAGAACACAAGGCTGCACCGTGAAGTCAGGTGAGGCTGCTCATTAAAGCAGCACTCACCATGTATATGCTTATAATGATACACTGATAACAAGACATCTGAAAAGATTCAGTTCATGCTACAGGATTAGTCTGATACGGACTAACAAATAAATGTAACAGTGAATGAACGTAATTAAGAATAAAATATGCAATGAATTATCACGTGACCTTTTCTCACATCTGCAATTATCACAAGAAGTTTAACAAATATTACATTCATGCTTGTGAGAGAGAAGTTTCATGAGCATTTGTTCACAAAATCAGTCTTAAAAGAACTGACTATTTGTAAATAACATAAAGGATTCCTGATTATTTTCTTCAAATATTAGGAACTGGAAAAAAGTTTATTTGTAGGTGGTTTTAAATTATCAAACCATAGGAGAACCTGCTACTATTAGGAGGTTATTGAGTGTCCTTCACAAAAGGACAAAAGGGGACAAAACGGAGTTACAGCCTGACTGGATCTGCTGATTTGCAGCACCTGGCCCCATAGCTCTCTACTCTCCTGCACTCTGATCACTGCCTGGAAATACCCTACACACGAAGCAAGCACATCGTGATCAGTCTAATTACAGGGAAAGGTCTAAGTAACCTCCCAGACTTTTAGGGATGACCTCTAACGTGCACAGCTTTTCTAATCCCATGTGACTCATGTCTCACTGTCATAACAGCTGGATTCAAACCTCCTAGAAAACTGAGCTAGAGAATGAAGTCCTAAATTGGAAAGCCATCAAGCTCACTACTCGTGAGTATGTAGGATGCATCTGTTTTCCCACCTATGAAGCTGTTACAGCCTGCTCTCACTCATTTTTCCATAGCATGTGTGTTGAAGCTGGGACAGGATATACAACGTGCAGTTCAGGGAGGAAAATCAGCTTAGTTTGTCGCAGAAAGGAAACACCCCAGACACAAGACAACATTAATTTTAGACCTGAGACAGCTTAGGAATTTTATGAATACAGTTAAAACTATTAAATTTCCAAAGATAAAAACAAGGGTCAAAAAGAATTTTCAATATACCAAGAGGGGAAGCATCAGCATTTCAATTTGTAATACCTACCTATCTGTCTGTCTGCAGCGTTTACAAAATGCTTCTTACCCGCAGGCTAGCTAACAACAGATATAAAATAAACAGTGCACATTTGGCTTGGCTCAGTGAAACACAGTGTTCAGTGTGTGACCCCTGAAGTACTCTAAATGCTTGCATCTCGTGCCTCTGCATGGAGCATAAACATAAGGGCACCTACTCACCAGGAACACAACATTTGTCTGCTGGTAAAGTGCTCTTGCCACGCTGATACGTTGGCGCTGCCCTCCAGACAGATTAATACCCTGGAGATAAGCAGGAGAAAAACAATCAGACAGTTAAAAAAGCATCAACTGAACATTCATATTCTGATTGGAGTACCCATAGCAGACTCTCTGGGCAAAGAAGCCCAGAGAAATTTTTCAAAAGTGTGGGCCTGCAATCCAGCTGGGAACACAGGACACACATTAGAGAAGTCAGAGCATTCCGTAAGGGGCTGTGCTCCATACAGAGGGACATGATATGTTTAACAGTTCTGGTAACACAATGCTATAGGTGGCACAGATATTCTGCAGGCAGCCTAAACTACACTTCTGCTGAAAAGTTAGCCTTGTGAGTCTGGCTGTGTCCTGGGCTTATTTTTTTCAGTTTACTATATGTTGTAATGCTAAATCAGCTTCATTATATACTATAATCAGTAACTGCTAGGTGGGAGGTGCTGACACAGACATTATGGACATTACCTGGTTGCTATTGTACTTCTTTTGGCCTTCAGTCCCCTGCTACCACCCTGCTTTAAGTTATTTATATTTCCTGTGATCCACCTGTAGTTTCACAAACACCTTAAGCTCTCACAAGCCAGCACTGCTGCCAAAAGATGCTATCCCACCTTCTCCTTCCCCTGTCCAAAACATTTGTTTGGCTACACAATGAGCTTGGTTTGGAACTATTCCATCTAAAATTAACATGGTAGCCAGTGCAGAGATTAGGCATGGAAATGTTTCCTTAATTTATCTGTGTGTGGGTGGTTTGTGTGTTGGGGCGGGGTGGTGGTTGGGTTCTCTTATTTGTTTGTGCCAGTGCCAGTATATGCTAGAGTAAATTATTTACACATTTGTGACTTCTGTTTCCTTTCCTGTCACTCCTTAGTCTTCCCTGATGTGATAAAGCTTCATTTGCTGCTGATTAAACACCTACCCTTTGGTAAATGAAGGGGCTCTAAAAAATATGTGTATTACTTATTTTTATGTTACTCCTAAAGAAACCAAAAAATGCCCTGTAAAGTCAGGATATCTGCAATAGCAGCTGCAGAACAGTCAAACATTCTGATAGCACCACATTTAAATCATTGCACCTCACATAAATGACAGTGTTTCCATGTTTACTGAGCAATGAGCTTTCAGACTAATGACCCAAACATACACTTAACTAAAAGATTACCTTTGTTGCCAAATAACCCATAAGATTTTAAGAACACCACAAAATAATAAAACCCCCTCTATATATTTGAAACAAAAATAGAAGCCTGTAGCTGTTTACTGACCCTCTCTCCAATCTGGGTTTGGTCTCCATGAGGGAGAATGTCAATATCAGGCTGGAGGGAACAAGCATCAATTACTGCTTTGTACCTGCGGAAACAAAAAAGGCAATGCAAAATCCACACAGATACTGCTAAAGAAGCACATTTCCTACCTGCAGAGGAACAAAAATTAACCAGCTGGAAAAATCACACGGTGGAAAACATATTTGTTACCCACTAATTGTTCTAATGGGATCTCTTTCAATCACAGGTAAGTAAATAATATTTCAGCTAAGAAAAAGGATCTTAGGTCAGCTTCCCAATTAAAAATGTTAAATAGTTAAACCCTGGAAACACAAACACAACTTCTTCCAAGGCATACTGCTATTCTTTACCATTTAATTTTTTTCATGGTCAGGGCCTTTGTTTCTTGTTTCAATAGCCAAGGATGACAGAAAAAAAATGTGTGTAGGATGTGAATACATAGTCAACCACTTCTTTTAAGGATGGGGGGATGGAATATCAGCAATTAACTCCTAAATATTTTAGGATGTTTGGTGGGCATTTACACTGAGTAAAAAGGCAGCCCATTAATCCTTTACAAACAACATTCCCACTCCCAAATACCTAATGTCCTCCTAGTTGAGTTAAACTAGCCAATTAGGTGTGGGAATACTGCATGTTAGACAAACATGGTTCTTGGAAATGAAAACATTTGTACACTTAAGTTCAAGTGAGACATTCAGGAAAAACATGGCCAAAGGGAGATTGTCATATTCAGGCAGGTGCAGTATGTTTGTTCCTAGAGGGAGATGGGGACTCATGCCTGACCCACACAACCTCTATATTTAAGGAAAATGGGAGTAAAACACATAACAGGGCTGGAACCTGTTACCTCTGTTTGTTAAAAGAGCTTTCAAACGTGATATTCTCTTCCACTGTGGCATTGAGCAACCAAGGCTTCTGGGATGCATATGCTACTGAGCCTCTTTTCCTGGAAAAAAACAACCAAACAAAAAGTTGTTCCCAGCTTACCAGTGCAGTAGGTGTTTTTGGAAATCATTTTCTTCTAAAGGAAGAAACTGGTAATTACTCTTCAAAAATGCTGGCTTTCATTTCTTTTCTTTAAGTCAATCAATAGCTTTCCCATTACAGAAATATATAAGATGTTAAATTTCCAACAGAATACTGAAATTGTTCACCCAACTGAATTTCACTTTGTTCCCTCTTTTTCTGCTGTGAAGTGGGTTTTGGAGAGGCTAGCTCAGTAAAGCTGCCTCTTGAGCTGTGTGGATGGCAGGAAGGAAATTACAAAAGACTGAGTCCCAGCTATTTGGATAAATTAATTAAAAAAAATATGGACAGCAGATCACTAGTTAAGCAGTACATTTCAGGGGGTACATTCCAAAAAGATATTTTTAAAGTATTTGAAAATGACCCAAACAACTTGACATGTGCACAAATATAGTTCCCTCCACCTTAAACACATATATTTTCCCCATTCTAATCAGAGAACTAGAGTAACAAAGTAAATGGGTGAAATATTTCTATGCCTATAAAGGAAAGAAAACAGAACACAGACAAAAAATATTTCCTAAATTTCCCCCCATGGAATTACCCTCAATATATATCATCAGAAAGGGACAACTTACCAGGTATAGTCAACAGGGTCTCACCATGCACATATTATTTCACAGGAGTTATTATTATTGCTATTTAAACATAAAAGTATCTGCCTACTAGTGAAGTAGTAGTGCTTTTGTTGGCCGTGATGCACTAAGCACCTCAGTAAGACAGAGCTGAGAGAAAGGCAACATCTTTTGTTAGAGCAACTGATACTGCTGGAAAAATCATTGGCATATCACCATTTTTCCAGAAAAAGGTCAAAGGGGGGGATCATACGCCTAAAAGCATATCTGTTTCCTTTCTAGCTATATCAGCTAATCCAATAAGGAGATAGGATCTCTCACTCAAACGTGGCCTTTGTCTGCTAGACAGCCATTACAGCAGCCTCCTTCTAGTCAGACCTGAAAGCAGTTGAAACCACGAGCTGCCAAAATAGACTTTATTTTTCTTTATCAGTTAAGGTCACTTGCCCTGCTCGTTTTTTCAGGCTTTTACCAAGCTTGCTTTGAAAGTCTTGATGGCATCCAATGATCCAATTTTCATTGATGACCTGGAAGGACACACAATTCCACTACTCTGCTAACATGCTTCCGAGTCCAAATTTCTGACGGTTCATTAGAATTTAATTATGTTTTATGAATTTTCTTTACTGAAAAATGAAATAGATATAACAAAACAAAAGAAAAAAAGACAGAAAAAATTCCCTAGGCAGTACGGCCTGCAGTGGCAAAATCTAATGCAAAGAGCATTCAGTTTTGCCTCAAGAGGGAAGCATTTTTTCAATTAGTATGAAATTTTCATACTGATAATTGAGAAAAAATTGTTCTGAGCATTCCAAGATGAAGATTTATTCCCCTCCCCTCCTTTTCATTGCTTGAAATTGTGCCTTTGCAGCTCTTAATTCTCAATGCCATCAAAAAGTTACTTCTAATTTAGTTTTTGAAAAATAGTAGCCAAGTTTTGAGAAAAAGTCTTTTACAACTTGTTTGAGTGAACATACAGGCATTGCCCAGTATGATGTACTCCATGCTGAGAACCAGCACAATGCCTGGGAATACCACTCACACTTGGAATATATTCTGCTTGCAGGACATGAGTGAGAATTGATTATTGCAAGGAACTTAGGAACAGGCAATGAGCTTGGCAAAACTGATTATGGACTTAGAATTTAGTGAGTTCCTCCAAATTAATCCTAACTGCAAACTGACACTAGGATGACAGAACAGAACAGATCATATTTTGACATAAGCAAAAAGTTTGCAAGTGCTTGACCACATGTGAAATCTATTGCATGTCTACAATGCTGCTTACAGGCAAGAGGCAATCAAACACAACTGTTGCTGCAACTGTGAGAAACATGTAGCAAAAAATCCAGAGAATAAAATATTCTGAAATGAAGTGTGCAAGACTTGGTCTGAAAGTCTGCCTTGAACCTACCTAAGGTTTCCCACTTATATGACCAAATGCAAATAAATATCTTAGCAGGTAAAGACTTATGAGGGATTTATTCTGCAAGTGGAAGCAACTGCTTCCTACCCCCAGAGCACATAAACAACTGCATGTTTTCATCAGTGGAGTATATTTTTTTCCCTCTGGCAACACAATAGACTAGCCACAGCCTCTAAATTATCACAGAGAGGCAGATGGAAAAATTCAGCCTTACAATAAATAGGGGAAAACCTTCCCTAAGCTCCCTGGAGATTATGAGCTTTGGCCAATATAGAATTAAGCCTGTTCATTAATCATGAATCATATTAATTCATCAATCAGAAACAACATTGAAAGAGAAACAATATCCACTGCTTTATTGTGCAGGTGATCAAGCACTGGAACAGGTTGCCCAGAGAGGTTGTGGAATCTCCCTCACTGGAGATATTCAAGAACTATCTGGATGCAGTCCAGTGCCATGTGCTCTGGGATGACCATGCTTGAGCAGGGAGGTGGGACCAGATGATTGTGGTCCCTTCCAATCTTACCCATTCCGGGATTCTGTGGTTCGGTGAAGATTGTTTGGTTAAAGTTCTTAATCTATCTCTATCTTCACATTTCATTTTATTAAGTCCAGTAGGGTCAGTACACCTTCAAGATCACTGAAAATTCAACTAGTTAAGGGACATTCATACACAAATCTCAGTACCTTAATAAATATAGCAAGTCTGAAATGCTGGTGATTTTAAAAAGGAAATAGATGCACTTAAAATGCAATGGAGTTATGATTATACTGGTAGAGGAAATAATACATTGCAAAGCCTTTCCTGTGTGTTTT